>NW_015166564.1:0-803 GCF_001447785.1 Gekko japonicus | reverse complement strand
CCATGCCATGGGGGGGGGGGGGCATACGAATGCCCTATATTCTATTATGCTCAATGGGTTGCCGCCATTCTTAACAGTGCCTGTGTTACTGCATCTATAGCTTTGCAGTAAAAGTATAACCGTTCCTGAATGCGTGTACTTCATTGTAAGCTGTGGGTTCTGACACCTGTAACTATTGTTCATCGAGTTGTCTTCTGTGCAGGCACACACTAGGACTGCACTTGCGCAGGCCAACCACCAGAGGATTCCTTCACAGCTTTTACCTCCCTCCTTGTCTAAAGCTGGGGGGGGAGCTCCTCCCAGGAGCCGGTGGCAAGTTTTCCCATCCAGTCACATGCTCCTGGGAGGGCCCCCCTTCCCCCCTCCTTTCTCCAGCTGCTGACAGCAGTTTAACTTGAAAAATTTCACAGTGGGGAAGGAGGGAAGGAATGTGTGCCTGCACAGAAGACAACTCAATGAACAACAGTTACAGGTAAGCACAACACGATTTTCATATTTGGTATTCTGTGCAGTCCCACATTGGAAGACTGAAAAGCTATTTACTTGGAGGTGGGTGTGATGCTCTCCTATTGGAAGAGAGAGTGCAGGATGGCCTTGCCCACTGAAGTCTCTTTTCAGGTGTTCACACTGACCGCATTTCACGAAGGTCTCTGAGGATTACCAAATTGCAGCTTTACACATCTCCGTCAGTGGTGTGCCACGTGAGAATGCAGCTGACACAGCCTGAGCCCTGGTTGAATGGGCCCAAACCGACAGTGGCCATGACACCCTGTCCTTTTTTTTTTAGGCCCCCCGGAGGGGAT
>NW_015166563.1:91971-96047 GCF_001447785.1 Gekko japonicus | reverse complement strand
TTGAATATGAATATTATTATAATAAAATATTATAATAAAATATTATAATAATACCATAATAAGGATCTGAGAACTACCCGAGGAATGTTTAAGCTTAACCTCGGTGAGTCTATATGCGCATGAAAAAAGCGTAAGAACCAATTCCGGAATATTCTCATATGTAGCCTGGGAAAGGGAACCACTGATGTAGTTGCGGATAAATGTCCTAACAGACATTGGGGAAAAAGAGGCGTGTCATCGCCTGAGATGGCGGAGGGCACGGATGAGCATGGCAATACGCCGAGCTCTGGCTGCAGGAAGATAGGCTCTCGCCGAAATAGAACCGAGGACTGGCCCTACAATTTCAATCCTCTGCCTAGTCGAGAGATTAGATTTCCGGACATTGACCAACAGCCCTAAGGACTGTAAAGTGTTTAACACCAAGTGAACATGAGAATAGAGCATTTCCGATGTCTCTGCGACCAGTAACCAGTCATCCCAATAGAGATAAAGGGTACATCCTTGTAATCTGAGGTGTACCACCACAACATTTTGTGAACACCCTCGGGGCAGATGCCAAACCAAATGGTAGCACCCTGTACTGGAAGGAACGCTCGCAATAATGGAAGCGGAGAAACTTCTGGCCGGAGGCATGTATCGCTATGTGGAAATAAGCATCAGTCAGATAAATGCTGACAAAGAGACACATTGGTTGCAGTAGTAAAATAAGTTCTTGTATTGAAAGCATACGGAACTTAGGTTTTCGGAGGAACTTATTTAGGTTCCATAGATCTAAAATTGGTCTCTGCCCTCTACCTTTTTTGTCTATGAGAAAAAAAGGGCGAGCAGAACCCAGGACCATCATCAGAGGATACCTCTTGAATGGCCCCCTTTTTCAAAAGAGTTGATACCGGTTGTGATAACGTCTGTACGACGTCGTTTCGACACAAACACACGCAGGGTACTGGTGGGTAACGTAAGAACTCCAACAGATAACCGTTCTCTATTTTAGATAACACCCACTTATCAGAAGTAATTGGTAACCACTTGTCATAAAACAAGGATAAACAAACCCCGAACTGTGGGACTGGTTCAAGTCACGGGAGATCCGTCCCCCCCTAGAGGGTTGGTCTCGTTGATATCTATTTCCTGACTGAAGTTTTGATCTCTGACACCTATTTTGATAGGATACCTGATATGTCTGTCTAGGAGGCTGGTACGGTTGCCTCAGCAATGACTCATGGTCATGGTATGGGCGGGAGTATTGCGAACGCTGAGAGGATCTAGGCCAACACCTGTTCCTAGAGCTTAGCTCGTGTGTCAAGGGGTAGCGGTGAAGATCTAAGCCATGCATGCCTTCCGAAAACCATAGCCGATCCCATAGATCTACTTTGGCAATCTGCATTATGCCATTCAGCATTAACCTGTAACTTTCTCAAACGTTTCCCCCTCATCGGCTAAGACCCTCGCCAGACATCTCTGAGCTTGGGGAAGTTGATCAAGATAAATTGACAACTTATCCCATAAAAGGTGGTTATAGAGTCCCGTAACTGCTTGAAAGTTAGATATGCGTAGCCTCATGGCTCGTGAAGAATAGGCTTCTCTGTCTATTGCATCTAGTTTGCGGCCTTTTCTATCATTGGGAGCAGTACGGGTTCTAAACCGCGTACGAGCCGGTATAACTTCAGCAATAAACGAATTAGACGGTGGGTGCCGAATCAGAAATTGGGCCTCAGAGTCAATAACTTTACAGAGTCCTTCCAGCCTCCTGCTGGATGGAGTGGTCGAGGCTGGATGCGTCCATGCTGCCATCATCACCTCCTGCAACCCATGGAGACACGGGAGGACTACTAGCCTGGTATCGGGGGGAATAGTGCTTGCATAAGCGGACCTTGGTTCCGCTGTTGAGAAGCCGCATGTTTTAAATCCAGGGCTTTCGCCATCCGTAAGATCCGGTGTGCGAAAGATGATAAGTCCTTGGATGGGGACACCGTCGTCGGATCGGCAATCACTTCCTCAGGTGATGGAAGCGACCTCAAGTCAGACCTGGCTTCGGATCGAAACTCCATGGCTAAGGCATTCTCGGTGTCATAGGAGGCAGAACCGATTGGCTCCGCATGGTCGAGCATGGGTGACAGGGATCGCTGCCTCTGGCCTGTAGAATATCTCTGGGTGCAGTGACAGGGCTGCCACGACGGTGGCATCTGTAACTCCAGAGAAGGGGCTAGACTCCTGGAACCCATCAACAGCAGGTCTAGCTCCAGAAGCGGAGAACCTTCGGCACCGATGCTCGGTGCCGAGCTAGCTTGATTCTGGGCATTCGGTGCCGAGCGATTTTCTCGGCGCCGAGGCAAACGGCCTCTCGACGTCGAATGCGGCGTTGACGAATCACGGCACCGAGGTGAACGAGATCTTCGGCGCCGAGTCGGTGGTGAAGCGACGGGCGCGCCGCATTTGGTACCAGCTCTTGTCGGAGGTAAAGACCTCTCCTGCTGGATTTTTCTTTTTCTTGGCCTTATTATGGCCGTCGGCTCTGGGCCAGCTCGAGACTGGGCGGCCGCTGGGGAGATTTGTGCTGCCACTGCGCCGAGCGTATGTGGGCCTCTAGGAATTACGGCACCGAGGGGAACGAGATCTTCGGCGCCGAGTCGGTGGCGAAGCGACGGACGCGACCCATTCGGTGACAGCTCTTGTCGGAGGTGAAGACCTCTGCTGCTGGTTTTTCTTTTTCTTGGCCTTCTTGGCCGGCGGCTCTGGACAAGTTCTAGACTGGGCGACTGCTGGGGAGACTTGTGCTCCTACTGGCGCTGAGCACAGTGAAGGCGTCTTAATCTTCTCCAGTTCTCCAGTGGATGACGCGGAAAGGGCCCTCTCCCACAGTGCTGCCTTCAGCTGGGCTTTTCTCCCCTCACGAGCCCTTGGAGTACGAGCCTTACAGGCCTTACAGGCGGTCGAAATATGGGTCTCCCCCAGACAGGGCACACAAGCAGAGTGTTTATCTGTTTGAGCCATTTTAACCCCACAGGTCTTACAGTTTTTGAAGAGGGCCTCTTTTTGCTTTTGGTGACATCTTCTAAGGAAAAAGTTTTTCTCTCAGGAACAGTCGTCTTCAGCTCGCTGACACTAGTCCTCTTTCGATGGCGGCAGAAAGAGAACTGAGGGGAGAGGGCAGGCTCCGCCCAGGTCAGGTGGTATTTTGGGTGGGAAACAACCTCCTTTATGGAGCCTCGCCCTCTTGGGATGAAAATAATAGAAATATGCTTGCTAGCTCCTCCCATGTGTGCCTGCACAGAAGCCTTGAAAATGAACATAAGAGCATAAGAAATGCCAATGTTGGATCAGGCCAAAGGCCCATCCAGTCCAACACTCTGTGTCACACAGTGGCCAGAAATACCAGTGCCATCAGGAGGTCCACCAGTGGGGCCAGGACATTAGAAGCCCTCCCACTGTTGACCCCCCCCCAAAGCACCAAGAAGACAGAGCATCCCTCCTCCCAGAGCCCCTAGCTATACCTTGTGGCTAATAGCCACTGATGGACCTCTGCTCCATATGCTTATCTATTTCCCTTTTGAAGCCGTCCATGCTTGTAGCCGCCACCACTTCCTGTGGCAGTGAATTCCATGTGTTAATCACTCTTTGGGTGAAGAAGTACTTCCTTTTATCTGTTCTAACCCGACCGCTGAGCAGTTTCATGGAGTGCCCACGAGTTCTTGTATTGTGAGAAAGGGAGAAAAGTACCTCTTTCTCTACCTGCTTTTTCCCATGCATAATCTTATAAACCTCGATCATGTCACCCCTCAGTCGTCGTTTCTCCAAGCTAAAGAGCCTGAAGCACTTTAACCTTTCCTCATAGGGAAAGTGTTCCAACCCTTTTATCATTCGAGTTGCCCTTTTCTGCACTTTTTCCAAAGCTATAATATCCTTTTTAAGGTGTGGTGACCAGAACTGCACACAGTATTCCAAATGAGGTCGCACCATTGATTAATATAGGGACATTATGATATTGGCTGATCTGTTTTCAATACCCTTCCTAATAATCCCCAGCATAGCATTGGCCTTCTTTATTGCAGTCACACACTGTCTCGACATTTTCAGTG
>NW_015166563.1:89394-89582 GCF_001447785.1 Gekko japonicus | reverse complement strand
AGAAAGATGGAAGAAAGAGTCATGTATACTTCCCAAAGCCCAGGATAATGAAGGGAACTAAATCCATTCAGTGTGGAAAGGACTTCAGAAATCAATCACAGCTCCTTGTGCACCAAAGAATACACAGAGGGAAGAAACCTTTTGAGTCCTCAGAATGCAGAAAGAGATTCAGTCACAGTAGCACTCTT
>NW_015166563.1:57300-89073 GCF_001447785.1 Gekko japonicus | reverse complement strand
CCTTTGAATGCTTAGAGTGTGGAAAGAAATTCAGTAGGAGTGGCCATCTTCAGAAGCATCAGAGAACCCACACAGGGGAGAAACCTTTTGAATGCTCACAGTGTGGAAAGAGATTCAGTCAGGGTGGCACTCTTCAGCAGCATCAGAGAACCCACACAGGGGAAAAACCATTTGAATGCTTACAGTGTGGAAAGAAATTCAGTTTGAGTGGCCATCTTCAGAACCATCAGAGAACCCACACAGGGGAGAAACCTTTTGAATGCTCAGAATGTGGAAAGAAATTCAGTCACAGTAGCACTCTTCAGAAGCATCAGAGAACCCACACAGGGGAGAAACCCTTTGAATGCTTAGAGTGTGGAAAGAAATTCAGTAGGAGTGGCCATCTTCAGAAGCATCAGAGAACCCACACAGGGGAGAAACCCTTTGAATGCTCAGAATGTGGAAAGAGATTCAGTCTGGGTGGCAATCTTCAGTTGCATCAGAGAACCCACACAGGGGAGAAACCCTTTGAATGCTTAGAGTGTGGAAAGAAATTCAGTAGGAGTGGCCATCTTCAGAAGCATCAGAGAACCCACACAGGGGAGAAACCTTTTGAATGCTCAGAATGTGGAAAGAAATTCAATCAGAGTGCCCATCTTCAGAGCCACCAGAGAACCCACACAGGGGAGAAACCTTTTGAATGCTTACAGTGTGGAAAGAAATTCAGTCACAGTGGCAATCTTCAGAAGCATCAGAGAACCCACACAGGGTAGAAACGTCGTGAATGCTCAGAATGTGGAAAGAAATTCAATCAGAGTTTCCACCTTCAACAACACAAAAGAAACCACACAGGGGAGAAACATTTTGAATGCTCAGAGTGTGGAAGGAAATTCAGTCAGAGTGGCCACCTTCAACAACACAAAAGAAACCACACAGGGGAGAAACCTTTTGAATGCTCACAATGTGGAAAGAGATTCAGTCAGAGTGGCCATCTTCAGAAGCATCAGAGAACCCAAACAGGGGAGAAATGTTTTGAATGCTCACTGTGTGGAAAGAAACTCAGTGAGATTGGCATTCTTCAGAAGCATCAGAGAACCCAAACAGGGGAGAAATGTTTTGAATGCTCACTGTGTGGAAAGAAACTCAGTGAGATTGGCATTCTTCAGAAGCATCAGAGAACCCAAACAGGGGAGAAATGTTTTGAATGCTCACTGTGTGGAAAGAAACTCAGTGAGATTGGCATTCTTCAGAAGCATCAGAGAACCCAAACAGGGGAGAAATGTTTTGAATGCTCACTGTGTGGAAAGAAACTCAGTGAGATTGGCATTCTTCAGAAGCATCAGAGAACCCACACAGGGGAGAAACCTTTTGAATACTCACGCCTTGTCTCCCAGCGTATTTGGCCCGAAGAACTCAGGGGCAGCTGGCGGAGCCGAGAGGAGGCGGGGGAAGGTTTTGCGGCGGTGGGTGGGGCACAGGGGCAGGGCTGTCAGCGAGCTGCCATTTCCTTGGGACACGTCCCATCCCCCTCCCTTTCTCCCGAAGCCTTATCCTGTTATGTAGTGCCTTTGTAACTGCCAAGGTCTCCAGCTGGTGCGATGGGGTGTTTTGTCTTACTGCTCTGGCTTGTCTAGATTTCCCATGTGAACTCAACCTGTGTTTATGAAATAGACCATTGCTGTTCTCACACTGCTTCGCGCCTGTTCTAATCTGTGAACCTAACGAGGGAAATGTGCTCATTGGTTTAAACCTGGTTTGAAGTTCCTTTTAATACACCTTCCCTGGGTATTGTAGTTATTCCTAACAATCTCTGTATGTTCGTGATCAACCATGCTTTGGAAATAAATCTTTCTTCTTTTTGAACGTGGATCTATTCTCCTGATTTGGGATCTAACAAGGGCGCCGGCACCACTGGGCAGATCTCTTTAAATATCCGTTCCCCGTCCCCGCTGGGGCGAAATCCACTCCTCCCACCTCGTCTCCCAGTATCAAGGTTGCTGGGAGACGAGACGGGAGGAGCATATTTGGCCCTCAGGAACTCAGGGGCAGCCGGTGGAGCCGAGAGGAGGCGGGGGAAGTTTTCGCGGTGGCGGGGCGCTGGTGCCACCAGGCAGATCTCTTTAAATATCCTCTCCCTGGCCCCGCTGGGCCAAAACCACTTCTCCCGCCTTGTCTCCCAGCGACAAGGTCGGGAGGAGCATATTTGGCCCTCTGGAACTTAGGGGCAGCCAGCGGAGCCGAGAGGAGGCTGGGGACGTTTTTGCTGGGGTGCGGGGGCGGGGCGCTGGCATCACCGGGCAGATCTCTTTAAATATCCCCTCCCCGGCTCCGCTGGGGCCAAAACCACATGGTTACAGTATGATGTTAGTTTTATTTCATTTCAGCGTAGAAATCCTATGAATTCATGAGGATCCGTGCTTTGGAATCATGTTTTTTCGCTGGTGTGTCCTAGAGATCTCCCAGAATGACAACTGATCTCCAGAGACTGGTTCCCCGCCACGAATCTGTGGATGCGTGATTTCTGTGGTGCCCCCTATAGACTGACACATGGCCTACAGTATGATGGTAGTTTTATTTCAATGTAAAAATCATATGAATTCATGAGGATCCATGTCCTCGGCTTTGCGGTCAGTAAAATATCAAAAGTGGAGAAGTGGGGAATCAAACCCGGTCCTCCCAGATTAGAGTCTGCGCACTTAAAGAACAAGAAGGAGGAGGATTGGATTTATACCCCGCCCTTCACTTGGAGTCTCAGAGCGGCTTACAAACTCCTTTCCCTTCCCCTCCCCACAACAGACACCCTGTGAGTTAGGTGGGGCTGAGAGAACTCTGACACAAACTGCTCTTTTTCAAGGACAGCTGTGCCAGAGCTTGTGACTGACCCAAGGTCACATCAGCAGGTGCAAGTGGAGGAGTGGGGAATCAAACCCAGTTCTCCCAGATTAGAGTCCGCGCACTTAACCACTACAGAGTACACTTTGTACTCTAACCCCTGACTAACAGTCAGTTTAACTTAGTAGGTGCACTTAACACTTCCATGGTGCATATGTTAAGTGCCTTTGATGA
The DNA here is from genome assembly GCF_001447785.1 of Gekko japonicus. NCBI lineage: Eukaryota > Metazoa > Chordata > Lepidosauria > Squamata > Gekkonidae > Gekko > Gekko japonicus. The sequence continues at coordinate 86,028 of NW_015166563.1, read as the reverse complement.
TTCTAATGACAGTAACTGAAATCAACTATGAACATATATTCAGACTAGAAATAAGGCCTGTTGTGGAAATAAATACAACGGGATCTAGAAAGAGGCTCTGGGAGAGTGCTCTGGCTTTGGGCAAACAGTGTCAGTTTGTTGTGGCGACCTAATGACAGAGTCCACTGTTTTCTCCAGAGAGACTGATCTGTGCTACCTGAAGAGCAGTTGTAATTTTGAGTGATCTCTAGCCCTCAACTGGAGAGTGGCAACAATTGTTACCCAGGCTCCACCCCTCAAATCTCCAGGAATTTCCATACCTAAAGCTGGCAATGCACCAAACAATTCCTAAAGATTTTCCAAAACACTACTCTGTCGATACATTGTAACACTTTGAATTAGCACCAGAGCTTTAAGTGCTCTCCAGCTGTCACCTGGAGACTGGCAACAGCTTGTTTGGAGGGTGGGGAGTATGGCATTGTATCTGTCTGAGGTCCCCCTCTTCCTCAGACCCCACCCACAGCAGGCTTCATCCCTAAAATATCCTGGAAGTTTCCAACCTGGAGTTGGCAACCCTATGTCCTTTCCAGGCAACCATCAGCCTACCTTTATCTGCCTGTCTATCTTCAGGTTTACATCCCCCCCTTCCCACCGCAGCCCCTGCCTAGGGAAAGGGCAGTCTTTCCCTGCAGTGGGAACCAAAGCAGCTGACATCATTCTCCTCTCCCCCGTATGATCCGCACAACTACCCTATGAGGTATGTTATGGTTGAAAGTGTGTGAATGGTCCATAATCCCCCAGGCAGCTTTTAAAACATGAACCTGGGACCTGCACACCATCCTCTGAAGCGCTCTCTGTGGCAGTAATGGGGTGACTGCTGGCACCTTTTCCTATCTTTTTTTGCCTTGTGGTATTCTCCTTGTGGTGTGATCTGTGTTCTTTGTGATGTGGCATGATTGTGTTAGTGGGTTTGTTTCTTTTGAAGGGGAAGTGATGTGTTGTGAGTGAGGACATATTTTACATCAGAATACAGTAGGTTCCATATGCAACTGACAATTCCAACTGCCTTGCAGGGTGGGGGGAGTTTGAGGTGTGGAATGGAGTGAAGTCCAATCAGCTTCCATATGCAAAAGACCTTGGAATGCTGGGCGGGACTGCACAAAGCAGCCAGTCAACCCAGCCAGCGTCTTCTGACTGACAGTTCTTGCGGCCAAACACTAAAGGTGTGCATTTGGAACGTTGGAGCCCACTACGGCTTTATATATAAGGGAGAGATATTCACTTTGGTTCATTGGTGAAATGCATTCTGGGGAAAAATACTAAATGCTGACAGGCAGTAACTGACTGACCTTGCTTATAGTGGCCAGTTGTAATTGTGCATGTCCCTGATTCAGCTCGCTTGCGTTAGATTAAGAACACTCCACTGTGTACCCATATCTGCTACATTAGATACTTTTAGAATTCCATAGCCTGGGAAGAAGAAGGCCCATTGTTCAACTGAAGGAGGTATATTTTTGCCTGGGAAAATCCAGCCCACAGATTGGTGCCCAATCAGAATGGTGTGACGGGTATGTGACAGAGTTTGATAGAACCAATAATCTGATTTATTTGCAAGGCGTCATAGTGGGTATAAAACTCTATGTCTCCCATTGTAACCTCGGGGAAGAGCTGTGGGTATTCGAGGATTCAAAACCTTGTTATGCCTATATTTTCCCTCCTTAGTAAAGTTCAGCCTGGATTCTACTCTACAAGACTGCCGAGTGCTTTCTCAAATTGGGCTGGGGAAGCACAACCCGTGGCAGAGTACAAAGTGTTTCATAAGCAGTGCGTACAACAAATCCCCTCTTTCTTGGTGAAGTGAAGATTTATAGTTCACTGATACCTATTGGGGGGGGGGACCCAAAAACCTTTCAAATGGTAACATGAAGAAACATTGACCTCTGGTGGCCAGTTCAGGAAACGCATGTGCAGCGTCCTCTCTTTTGGGAGGACTAGTTTTCCCTTTAAATGTGCTCTTTCCTTTTGTAAACCGGGTAGATTCTGCTGCCACGAGGAATTTTAGGATTTCCAAACCTCCTCTCTGTCCCTTTTGCTGGTAAGGTGACCTAGAGTCGGGGCTTTTCAGGGATCTGTGTGGTCCCGAGGAAAGATAGAATTAAATTCAGGGATAAACTTGAACAAGAGATGATTTATCGAAGTAAGAACAAAATATGAGGTTGGTTATTCTGTAACCGTTTAGGATAAAGGGACTTGAAAATATGTCTATCCAACACACAGTCTTTTTTTCCTTTACTTTTTGTTTGGTTTGACACTCAGTTCCAACATAAACAGGAGTCACTCTTTCCTACAGTCAGCCACACAGGCTAAGGACATATATACTGCTCTCTTTAAGAACTCAGTCAGAACTATATGAACTCTCACTGACTTAATTCACCAACTGAACCATTCCAACTGATCCCCCCCTAATGTAGCCAATCCTCTGAGAACTTCCAGAGCTCTCCTTATACTGGAAGCTCTCGGAGGATTGGCTACATTAGGGTGTGTGTCGCCTAACATGCAAAGGAGTTCCTGCTACAAAAAGGAGCCCTGCTCAAACTGAACAATTCCAACTGATTTTCCAACTGTCTCTCATAACTGACACACGGACACACCCACACAGATTCACTTCAAAAAACCCTGTCACCCACCAATCACAGCACATCTCTCTCTCTCAATCTCTCTAGTCTACTAACCATGCACTCCAACCAAGCATTTAAAGGCACACACACACTCATAAAAGGAATCATTACGGCATGTGACAAAGGGCGCTTTGGCCCTCAGCAGTTTATACCCCCAAAATCTCATTGGTCTCTTAAGGTGCTCTGGGACTGGGATCTGTTTGACTGCAGACCAACATGGCTACCCCTCTGAAAATATTCCTCCTGTGCCTTTCAGATACCACAGGATCCGTTTAACCTGCAATAGGTGGCTTGCTTTGAACTTTCTTCTGCCATCGGTGTTTTTCTCATTCTCTGCCTGCAGCTTACTTCCTCTTCTGTTTCTGTCCCTCTAGAGAACACAGAGCAGAGGCCCACCGAGGGCAGCTTTTCAGCTGTGACTGACCAGGTGCGCCTCTCATTGGAATGACGAAGAGGACAGAGGGAGAGGGAAGGAAGAAGAGGCAAATGCCAAGGGCTAAACAATATGTTGGTAGACAGGGGTCATTTAGTAGAAAAAGGGGTGTAGGAGCTAGTTACCATAACTTATTTGCATATGCCACACCCCCTGACATCACCGGAAGTGTGTCAGAAGGCAACACCCACCGCTCAGGCTCCACTGGACTGTTTTGGATTGCTAGCTATGGGGGGGGACACATGCAGATCTGCCCTCGCAGAGGAGGGAGAGCTTGTACCTGAACAAAACTTGGTCTTAAAGGTGCCACTGGACTGTTTTGGACTGGGGGGCCGGGGGGGGGGGCTCTGCAACTTACCTGGCTGCTTCTTGCTCTGACTGAGGGCTGCTGGGAGCAGGGGGGTGGGGCTTGTTGCATGTGCCCGCCCCCTGGGCTCTTTACTGCCGGAGCGCCGCTCCTGTGCGCTCCCGCAGGAAATTACCCCTGCACGTGAGGATCTTTTCTAGCTCCTTCGTGGCTGCCCTTCCCCGTTTCAATCCCCTTCTGATTTCTGGACTGCAGTTCTGTCAGATTAATTTTAGCATGTGTATTAGACAAGGAAGAGACTCAGTCAGCTTTTTGGTGCGCACAGAGGCGGTGACTCAGATTTTTCTGGATGCAGGGTTGCCCAATCGCCGGGGTGGGTGGGGGCGCTAGAGTTCTGGAATTCCAAGGGATCTCCACAGTACAGCTACCTGGTCCTCTGGCGTCTCCGGCATCCTTTCACGGCTGGGCCCCCTCCCTAGGCATCCACCACCAAATCTCCAGGAATCTCCTAACCAAGGGTTGGCAACCAGTGGTCCCTCTAAGCTGAGTCAGTGTGAGCCAGCTCACCGTTTTTTTAGCCTCTGGCTCACATGTTTTTGTCTTTGCTCAGGAAGGGATGGCTCCAGAGCAAACTGATTTATGCAGCAGCCAAATTGCTCGCTCTCACAACTTTAATGGCAGTAGCTCGCAAAGTAGAATTTTTGCTCACAAGACTCCACAGCTTAGAGGGAACATTGTTGGCAACCCTCTTCTGAAGAAACCGGGAACCTGGTGGCCCTCTGGGTGAGATGGCATTTTAGCCTGAGGATCTGCCCTGCTTGGATGCGAGGGCTGTCTTTGGCATTAGGTAGGATTGCCGGCCCCGGCTTGGGAGATACCTGGAGATTTTGGGGTGGAGCCGGGGAGGGAGGGATGCAAAAGGGAGGGGCTTTGTACGCCTTTCTAATTTTCTTTGAAAACAAAATCAAGACAAGAGATTAGGGCTGCCGCATTTGGCTCACGGAATGTATCAGCTGTGAGGTTGCTGTACACACTGCTTATGAAACACTTCGTACTCTGCCACTGACTAACAGTCAGTCTAACTTAATAGGGGCAGTTAAACCTTCCATGGTGCATATGTTAAGAAGAAGAGGAAGAAGAGATTGGATTTGTACCCCGCCCTTCACTTGGAGTCTCAGAGCGGCTGACAAACTCCTTTCCCTCCCCCTCCCCACAACAGACACCCTGTGAGGTGGGTGGAGCTGAGAGAGCTCTGACAGAAACGGCTCTTTTTCGAGGACAGCTGTGCCAGAGCTTGTGACTGACCCAAGGTCACATCAGCAGGTGCAAGTGGAGGAGTGGGGAATCAAACCCAGGTCTCCCAGATTAGAGTTCGTGCACTTAAACACTACACCAAACTGGCCCCTTTGATGATTCTAATCACAATAACTGAAATCAGTCATGAACATAGATTCAGATATTCACTTTGGTTCATTGCTTAAATGCATTCTGGGTAAAATGCTAAATGCTGACAGGCAGTAACTGACTGACCTTGCTTATAGTGGCCAGTTGGAATTGCGCATGTCCCTGATGTCAGCTTGCTTGCATTAGATGAAGAACACACCACTATGTACCCATATCTGCTACATTGGATACTTTTAGAATTCCATAGCCTGGGAAGAAGAAGGCCCATTGTTCAACTGAAGGAGGTATATTTTTGCCTGAGAAAATCCAGCCCACAGGTTGGAGCCCAATCAGACTGGTGTGACGGGTATGTGACAGAGTTTGATGGAACCAATTGGTTCCAACTGTCATAGGGGGTATAAAACTCTATGTCTCCCATTGTAACCTCGGGGAAGAGCTGTGGGTACTCGAGGGTTCAGCCTGGATTCTACTCAACAAGACTGCCGAGTGCTTTCTCAAATTGGGCTGGGGAAGCACAACCCTTGGCAGAATTTCTGTCCCACGATGTTAAAAGGGAGGGGGGGGGTTTCCAGCAGGCCCTGCGGAGTCTAAAGGGTTTGAATGGCGTAGTGATGGCCGCAGGAAGAGACAGCTGGGGTACAGTGACAAGGAGTCCACCCTTCCAAAGCGGCCATTCTCTCCAGGTAAACTGACCTCTAGCATCGGGGGATCCGTTGTGATCCCAGGAGATCTTTAGCCACCACCTGGAGATTGTGGACATCCAGAAACAACATCTGTGACAAAAATAACGAAGAGTCAATAAAGATACGTTTGCAAAATCATTCACTGTAGTAATGCTGTAGAAAATCCTCTTCTTTTATCACTCGCACGCTAACGAATGCTGAAGACTTTGGGTTCTGTTATTAGAGAGTCAACATGGAATGTTTCCTTCAAGAGTTGATAAGTAGTAATTGATAAGAATTGGGATTGCTACAGATTGTTCAGATGAAGCAGATATTGTGAAACGAGTTGTTTACATTGCGCAGCATTCGTTAGTGTGTGAGCGATAATAGAAGAGAATTTTCAACAGAATTGCTACAGTAAATGATTTTGCAACATATCTTTATTGAATCTTTGTTATTTTTGTCACAGATGTTGTTTTTGGATTTCCACTTCCTCCTGTGATTTCTCATTTTTGGCTTCTACCACCTGGAGGTTGGCAACCTTACTTAGGCAATTGGGATGATGATGATGAAGAAAAAGAAGAGGAGGAGGAGGAGGAGGAGATTGGATTTATACCCCACCCTTCACTCAGAGTCTCAGAGTGGCTCACAATCTCCTTTCCCTTCCCCTCCCCACAACAGACACCCTGTGAAGTAGGTGGGGCTGAGAGAGCTCCTTTGAGGACTGCTCTTGAGAGAACAGCTCTGAGAGAACTTGTGACTGAACCAAGGTTACACCAGCAGATGCCTGCGGAGGAATGGGGAATCAAACCCGGTTCTCCCAGATTAGAGTCCGCGCTCCTAACCACTACACCAAATTGCCTCTGGATGTGAAATAAAAGAACACAGGCCCTGTTCATACGAGCCCATTTGGGCCGGGAGCGGGACGGAACGGGGGCGGAGCAAACCGGCGCGATCCCACCTCAACATCTGGGGAGCGTGCCGGATCCGTCCCGGATCCGTCCCTTCCAGCGTTGCTCCGCGCCAAAAAAGAACCACCTCCCGAGGTGGTTCTTTCTGAAGGGCCGCAGCAACGCTGGCCGTGGGATCGCCGGCACGTCCTTGCGCTGGCGCATCCCCGGCTCCTGGCCGAACTGCGCATGTGTGAGCATGCGCAGTTCGCCAGGCTCCCCTTCCCACCGTCGCTTTCTCCCCGGCATCTGATCGTGCCGGGGAGCATTGCGACGCGGCTCGGGGGATCTGTGAGATCCCGCCGCACCGTCCCAACTTTGCTGCGGCTCACATTAGCCGCAGTACAAGCGTCTTATTCCCTGCCGTGTGGCAGGGACCACAATTGTTATCTCCATAGCAATAACCTTGTGTGAATAAGGTAGCAAAGCCATACGAGGCCGCGGCCACCATCGCAATGGCAAAAGGAGGAACGAAGGAAACCATTGTCGCATGGGCACAGCCTGGGTACCCAGCAGAGAGGCAGAGTATTTTTCCGCCAGAACCCGCAGAGGAAGGGAAATCCGTTTTGCAGCCAAACACTCCTGTGGACCAAACACGATATCTTTTATTTCTCCGAGTTGCAGCGCCAACTGCGGCTTGAATACACGGGAATAAACAGCTAATCCGTGCCACGTTCGAGGGAACAACGCTTTATCTCGAGTCCAAAGAGACAAAGTGGAGGGACAGAATGATGGAGCTGCAGGGGGAAAAGCCACGGTGAGAGGGTGGCGAGTCCTTTCCGTGACTTCTCTGACACGGGGAACACCCTGCTGCTCCGCACGCCCCTTTCTCAGCTGCTGCTTCTCGACGGTTTCTTGGCTGGCTTCCTAGTTTTCTTTGGAAAACCAAAACAAAATAAAAGTAAGGAATTAGCGCTGCCCCCATTTGGTTCGCTAAGGCTGCAGTCGCACAGGTCCTTTCCACACGAGACCTTAAATCCTGGTTCAACCCTGTCCCCAAACTTACATTCTACACTACACGCGAGTTCACCCCTGTAATTATCTCGGGATATTTTTTGTTTCCACATTACACTGAGGCCACCCCGGTTTCGCCCCACACTTGTCCCGGGATAAACGGATGCCGTTGTTATAACCAGGGATAAATGCAAGGTATTGTGTCCCGAGTTGAACTCTGATAAAACCAGGGATGAGATCCGAGTGCGGAAAGGACCTCAGGCTAAATTTCATTTTCAATCCACTTTCCAACTGGATTTCGTCAGTTCACACAGTAAACATCCAGTTGGAAAGTGCACTGAAAGTGGATTATTTCGTGTGTGGGACCGCAGCCTAAGTGCATTTCTTTCCTTCTTCCTCCCCCCCCCCCCGAAAAGAGACCAGCCTGGGTTGGAAGGTCTTTTGGAGTGGACACTTCTACCGAAGAGCTTTCAGTGCTTTCCTGTGATGTATCTTTAAGCCCAGGGATCTGGTCAAAGGCTCTTCTAGTAGAGGAGGGGGAACCATTCCTGGGAACATCTCTTCCAGCTAATCAGATCTGGGTGGAACATCTGTTTTCCTTCCTGTTACAGGTACGGCACGGCTAGAGGTGCAGACCTTTCGGCTGAGCTGAAGGAAAAGAGCGGAAGGGCTTTTTGGCCCCTGGATCCTAGCTAAATGGATCCAGGACCAGAGGCTGGAGTTCTGCTGCCTATTCTTGTGGATGCTGGTTCCTTGTCTAAATCACCTCTCTTTAAGCCTGCAGTGGGGAATCTCCCCTTCATACCACTGTGTTGGAGGGAATGTGGGGCACCGCTGGCGGGACTGTAAAACTGCAATGGACTTTTGGCTGAAGACGTTTCAATATGTCAAGGAAATCAGTGGCTGGGACAATGACAAGACACCGGATCTGGTTTTGTTGGATATACCCCGAATCCGACCAGGAACTCATCTCTTTACTATTAACTGCAGGCAAAACTGTAATTGCTGCCTGTTGGAAGGACTCAACTCCAATACCAATATCGCGTTGGTTTGTTAAACTCTGGGAATACTTTGCAATGAACAAAATACCCTGACTCTATTGCAACTGCGGAAGGTCTCAATCTGGACTCAGCTATACTCACCAAGTGGATCCCATTTTTGGAATATGTACAGGAGAATTATGCAACACTATCGAAACTTATTCCTCGGAGATACCAGGAATTAATCACTTGTGTATAGTTCAGTTCTTATCGATCCAATTACCTCTGTATAGTGTGATAAACTACCATAATTTGTAGACTTAGATATTGATAGCTACCCCATGGTATGTAGATTGACTGCCACTACTATACAAAAAAACTATTTTTCTCTGTTATGTATTTTTTTCTCTTTTTTCTGAAATAAATATATTTTTTTAAAAAAGTCCCCATGGGGGAGACGACAGGAATATTCAAATAAATAAATGACTTACTGTCAGTTCCGGATGTGGTCTGGGTTCTTGTTGTGGAGGATACTGTGCCTGTGGTCTAGATTCTGGCTGTAGTGGGTATTGTGATTGTGGCCTAGGCTCTCGTAGTGGATATTGTGACTGTGGTCGAGGTTCTGATTGTCGGGGATATTGTGACTGTGGTTGAGGCTGTCGTGGATATTGTGGTTTAGGTTCTGGTTGTACTGGATATTGTGGTTGAGGTCTAGGTTCTGGTTGCAGTGGATATTGTGACTGTGGTTGAGGCTGTCGTGGATATTTTGGTTGTGGTCTAGGTTCCGGCTGTAGTGGATATTGTGATGGTGGTTGAGGCTGTCGTGGATATTTTGGTTGTGGTCTAGGTTCCGGCTGTGGTGGATATTGTGGTTGTGGTCTAGGTTCTGGCTGTGGTGGATATTGTGGTTGTGGTCTAGGTTCCGGCTGTGGTGGATATTGTAGTTGTGGTCTAGGTTCTGGCTGTGGTAGATATTGTGGTTGTGGTCTAAGTTCTGGTTGTACTGGATATTGTGGTTCTGGTCTAGATTCTGGTTGTGTTGTACGTTTTGACTGTGTACGTTTCACAGGCGATGTATGTTGTGGTTCTGATAGAGGTTCTGGTTCTGGCATTGGATCTGGTGTGTCTTCTGGTTCTGACATAAGCTCTGACTGTGAGGGTTCATGTTTCTTGTACGACTGAGCAACCCTGAAGACATGAAGCACAGGGAAGTTAGTGGACCTTCTTCAGTATGCATCATGCAATCAAGCAACAACTTGAAATGGAATTATTGGAAAGCAAGCATGGTGTAGTGGTTAAGAGTGACAGACTCTAGTCTGGAGAACTGGATTTGATTCCGCACTCCACAAGAAGCCAACCGGGTGACCTTGGGTCAGTCACAGCTCTTTAAGAGTTCTTTCAGGCCACCCGCAATAAGTCTAGCTCGCCACCTAGTGGTGCATAATACTAAAAGAGCTAGAACTTCAGGCTGCCAGAGAATCTTAGGATCTCCTGGATATACTAGAAGAAGAAGAAGAAGAAGAAGAAGAAGAAGAAGAAGAAGAAGAAGAAGACCTGTTCCAGTGTGGGTTTGGTAAAACAATGGAGAGAGTGCTAGATGCAGAATGGGCCAAGAAGGGGAACGGGAGGCAAAACTGCCCTGGAACAAGGCCCCCGATGGAGGGAGGGGAGAAGAAGAGAGAAGAGGTTGGATTTATCCCCCACCCTTCACTCCCCGGAGGAGTCTCAGAGCGGCTCACAAACTCCTTTCCCTTCCCCTCCCCTCCACAGACACTCTGTGAGGCAGGTGGGGCTGAGAGAGGTCTGACAGAAACGGCTCTTTTTCAAGAACAGCTCTTGTCAGAACTGTGGCTTGCCCAAGGTCATCCAGCCAGGTGCAAGTGGAGGAGTTGGGAATCGAACCCGGTTCTCCCAGATTAGAGTCCGCGCACTTCACCACCACACCAGACTGGCTCTCTATACACATATGCACATTGTTGCAAATAGAATCCACTGTTATTGTATGCTTTTGCTTCTTAGATGTGGCGCCTACTTGCAGTTTTCTTTTTGTCTTTGAAAGTCTTCAAGCAGCGGCCAGACAATCTGTTGTCAGGGATGCTCTAGGCTGATCCTGCATTGAGCCGGGGGTTGGACTGGATGGCCTCTAGGGACCCCTTACGACTCTGTGATTCTGGGATTCTAGTCCGCACACTTAACCACTACACCAAACTGGTGTCTTCAAGCAGCGGCCGGACAATCTGTTGTCAGGGATGCTCTAGGCTGATCCTGGATTGAGCCGGGGGTTGGACTAGATGGCCTCTAGGGACCCCTTCCAACTCTGTGATTCTAGGATTCTATGAAATCAGGCTAGGCTGGGCCCTCCAGATCAGGGTAAGAGACACACAGAGGTGGTTGGCCATTGGCTGCCTCTGCGTAGCAACCCTGGACTTCCTTGGTGGTCTCCCATCCAAGGACTAACCAGGGCCGACCCTGCTTAGAATTCGAGATCTGATAAGATCACGCTAGCCGGGTGAAGGTAAAAGGTGGGTTCGCCATGACCTGCCTCTGCGTGGCAACCCTTGGGCTTCCCCGCTGGTCTCCCGTCCAAGGACTAGCTTCCAAGATCTGACGAGACTGGGCTAAGCTTGGGCCATCCAAGACAGGACCAAGTCCACTTACCAAGCGCTCAGTTGCCGTCTCTTAAATACAGAAATAGTGAGAAATGCAAAGAGAACCACTCCAACCAGTGCGACTACAGCGATGAGGAGGGCCAAGTTACCTGGAGAAGGGGGAGAGAAGAATATAGAATGATAGAATCATCTAGTCCGACCCCCTGCACAAGGCAGGAAATCCACAAATGCCTCCCCCACACACACACCTAGTGACCCCTGTTCCACACCCAGAAGATGGCAAAAAAGCTCCAGGATCCCCGGCCAAACTGGCCTGGAGAAAAATTGCTTCCTGAACCCAAAGTGGCAATCAGCATTTCCCTGGGCGTGTAAGAAAGGGCCACAAGAGCTCAGCACCGATTCAACCCTCCCTGCCCTCCCTTCTCGTGATCTGCCTAAGTTCACACAATCAGCATGGCTGTCAGATGGCCATCTAGACTCTTTTGGAAAACCTCCCGAGAAGGAGAGCCCACCGCCTCCCGAGGAAGCCTGTTCCACTGAGGAACCACTCTGTTGTTTATTATGGCTAATGTTTAGCCGAAAACTCTTCTGATTTAATTTCAACCTGTTGGTTCCGGTCTGGCCTTCCGGGGCCACAGAAAACAACTCCACACCATCCTCTCTAGGACAGCCCCTCAAGTACTTGAAGGTGGTGATCGTATCACCTCTCGGCTGTCTCTTCAGGCTAAATTTTTTTAAATTAATTTTAAAAAATTAGGGGGGGAAGATGGAGCACGTATATTACTCCCATCCTGCAGGCACTTCATTGACTGCCCATAAGTTACTGGGCTCAATTACAGGTATTAGCTATCACATACAAAGCCCTTCATGGCCATGGACCCTCAAAATTACAAAGCCGCCTCTCCCCCTATGATCCACCATGACAGCTTTGTTCATTGGAGCAGGGCCTTCTGCAGGTGCCACTCTGCAAATGGGCAAAATCAGCTACTTCCCATATATGTTCTCCATTGTGCCCCTCACCGTGTAGTTCAGGAAGGCCCCCACTCTCCTGGCTTTCCACAAACTATGCAAGACTAAATTATTCAAGTGGGCTTTTCTACACAGGCAACAGAGTGGCACTGTCCTACATGATTCACAAAGTTACTTAGAAAAATCATTAGGGAGTCAGGACTGTGGTCTGTACTACTGTGTATAGCTTGCTGAAACTAGGCTTCTGCTACGGAATTTTGCATCATTTAATGTGTCGTCGTAATATGTATGCAGGGCCGGCTCACCCGCTAGGCGAACTAGGCGTTTGCCTAGAGCGCGGGTTGGCCCTTAGGGCGCGGGAGGAGAGGCAGGGGTGGCCGCAGGAGCCAAGCACAGCTGCGCCCCCTTGGGCCAGCCAGCCGGTGTCGACAAGGTCCACCACCTTCCGAGGCCTCCGCTCCGCCTCCCGCGCCCGCCCGCCTTCCTGCCTCCCTTCCCTCCCTCCAGCAGTCAGGGGCGGGGCCTCAGAGCCAACCTCTCGCCTGCACTCGGAGAGACCGCCCCCAAGGGCGCAGAGGTCCCCCCGACTCCAAGCACGCCTGCACGCCCTCCCTCCCTCGCTGCTGTGCGCACACGCCTCCTCTGCCAGCCCAAGCTGTGGTGCCTCTGCTCCCCGCTGCCCGGCGAACCCAAGCACCCTCCCTCCCTCCATCGCACGCTGCTGTGTGTGCGTCTCCTCTGCCAGCCTGAGCTGCAGCGCCACTGCTCCCCGCCACCGGCGAAGCCAAGTCAAGCGCCCCAGCCGGCCACCCTCCTTCCCCATCGAGCGCTGAGGCGCCCCAACCCTCCGGCTCCCGCTGCCTGGCTGACTCACCCCCCCGCGCGCCGGCCTTCTTCCTGCCACGGCCTGCCCGCCACATCCTTTTCTTTTGTCTTTTAAGTAGCAACCTTATTGGGGGACGCACTTTTCCTGGGTGTGGGAGGGTGTGTGTGTGTGCCACCATTGCCGTCCCTGGCCGCCTCCTGTGGCCATTTGAAAGTGTTTCCCATCGACTAATAACATTCATGAAGCGAGTTGCGGGGTCAGCTCGCTCACTAGGCGCCCCCCGACTTCCCACTGCCTGACTAACCCCCCCCTCCCCTACGGCCGCCTTCCCACGGGCAGGCCAGTTGCCGCAGCCCTGCCTGGAGGTTGGCAACCCTGTAATTGGTGGGCGCAGGGGGGGGGCGCCAGAAAGTACCCTCGCCTAGGGTACAAAAAAGCCTGGAGCCGGCCCTGTTCTCACCTTGACACAGAGAGTACTCCACCTTTCTGTGTTATACCTCTGAGGATGCCAGTCACAGTTACTGGCAAAACGTCAGGTCCTACAATGCCAAGACCATGGCCAGACAACCCAGAAAATCCATAACAGCTAATGAACTCCAGCCGTGAAAGTCTTCAACAACAACAAGCTTTGCTTGAGGACTGCATTGTTGGTCCAGGGTGAGCTGCCACATGAGCTGGGAGCAGACTCAGCTGCTAAAAAGTCAAATGCGATCATGGGCAGGATTGCCGAGGGTGCACTGGAATGCAGGCACAAATCCTCAGAAGGAGCCTTCTGAGGAAATTCACCAAGCCCCGATGGCACAGTGACTGAGACTCATGCAGGCCCCAAAGAAATGACTACAGATTAAGCCAAATCCTCAAATGCAAACTGTGACATCCTTGCTTATAGGGGAAACGGTTTTACTTTTAAACACTATCTGAGTACATGAACTTGGTAGTTTTACGCTGCCACCAGGAATTAAAAATTCCAGCTCTCTCTCTCTTGGTAGAATGACCTAGGGTCCGGGCACTTCAGAGGACTATGTGGCCCTGAGGAAGGACTGTACTGATTTCTGGGATAAGTTTAAACAAAAATGATTTATTTAATAAAGAACAAAATAGGTTTCTGGTTATTTTGATCAGCTGCTGGAACTTGTAAATATAACTGGCAAAGCTTGGCGCCACAAACAGTCCCTCAAACTCCACTGTGACAGGCTTATATACTCAGCATACTCTCTCTCTCATATATATATAGCTACACAGGCTAGTCTCTTTGTTTTATTCACACCGAATGGAATCAACTCCCTTAGTCACACAGACTAAACTGTTGGTCTTATTCACACAGAATTAGACTCAAAATCCCATAGTCACACAGACTATGTTCTCTCTTCAAACTTCACACACAGAATCTCAAAACACACACAAACAGATTCCTCTCAGAACATCTCCTCCCACACTCTGTCATCAGCCAATCAAAATACACTTGTCTCCCTCTATCGCTCTCCTTACAGGACTGCAGTCAAACTAAACATTTAAAGGAACACACACACACACCAAAACATGGAATCATGACGCAAACCAACAGAGAACAATTTGCGGATTCGGAATACGTACTCTTGTAAATCGGAGGGGGCCCGCTGTCGATGCTTCCTCCGTACCCTTTGCCCTCGCAGAAGGGAGGGGCCCATCCGTACGCGCAGTGGCAGTTTTTCTGGTTGTTGCATACCTGAAAGGCAGACAGCAGATAAACACTGCGATCCACACCGGCTGAGGAAGGCGGAACACATCTTTCAGTTGCCAATTTTGTCAGCAGAATGTGTGCCGGGCAGGTGGGTTGGGAAACATCTGGAGATTTTGGGGGTGGAGCTTGAGGAGGGCGGGGTTTGGGGAGGGGAGGGACTTTGATGGGGCCCAATGCCGTACCATCCACCTTCCAAAGTGGCCTTTGTCTCCGGGGGAACTGATCTCTACCCTAGGAGATCTCCAGCCACCTCCTGGAGGTTGAAGCAGAAAAAAACCAAGAGGGGGTCACAGGGATCCGTGTGGAAAACAGAACAAACAACAAACACTCTGACCAATGTTCCCTCTAAGCAGGGCTCTTTTTGTAGAACAAGTCAGCAGGTCAGCAGGAACGCATTAGCATAATCCAACAGCACACCCAAAAGCAGAAACTCATTCGCATATTAGGCCACACCCCATGACAACACAGCTCATTAGCATATTAGACCGCTCCCCCATGTTACCAGAAGTGTAGTCATCCAGCCACATCCACCTTTTGCTTCTTATTCTGTTTACCCTGTTTGTGGTCAAAACCTTTTTTGTAGCAGGGACGCCTTTGCATGTTAGGCCACACACCCCTAACATAACCAATCCTAATGAGTTTCTGCTGTTGGGTGTGGCCTATTATGCTAATGAGTTCCTGCTGGGCGTGGCCAACTCGGGAGCCAGCCGGAACTCCATCCCTGTGCGTTCCTGCCCAAAAACAGCCCTGCCTCTAAGCTGTGGAGTCTTGTGAGCAAAAATTCTACTTTGTGAGCTACTAGCATTAAAGTTGTGAGCGAGCGATGTGGCTGCTGCATAACCTAGTTTGCTCTGGAGCCCTCCTTCCTGAGCTGAGGCAAAAATGTGTGAGCTGGAGGCTAAAAAATGTGAGCTAGCTCACACTCACTCAACTTAGGGGGAACACTGACTGTGACATGAGTGAACAGAACATTTAGTAAAGATCATGTAGAAAGAATCAACCTTTACAAAATTAGTAGGAAAATTCCATCATACAGTCAATGAAGCTTCACAAAATTACAAGGAAAGTCCATCATACTCAGCGTCTTAATAGCAGCCTCTTGATATTAAGCTAAGAATTTATAAATTAATATGATAAAATAATAAGAATATTCCATTCAGCTCCATGTTTCTTTTCATTTAAAATACCATGGATTTTTTACTAGGGTAAAGTGCAGAAAATTCAGAATATCCTAACGGATATTGAACTATATCAAGAGGCTGATATCTTGCCATACAATAGGATTACTCCTGAGGAAGATTGGGATGAAATGAGTGTATATCCGGGTGCTCATTGAGTTTGATGGACTTTGCTTGTAATTTTGTAAAGTTTTATTGAGAGTATGATGGAATTTTCCTAGTAATTTTGTAAAGTTTGATTCATTCTACAACATGATCTTTACTAAATGTCCTGGTCATTCATGTCACAGTCAGTGTTCCCTCTAAGCTGAGTCAGTTTGAGCAAGCTCACGGTTTTTTAGCCCCCGGCTCACACATTTTTGTCTTCGCTCAGGAAGGACGAAGGAGTCTCAGAGCGGCTTAAAAACTCCTCTCTCTTCTCCTCCCCACAACAGACACCCTGTGAGGTAGGTGAGGCTGAGAGAGCTCTCTTGAGAACTGCTCTTGACAGAAAAGCTCTGATATAACTTGTGATGACCCAAAGTCACACCAGCAGCTGCATGTGGAGGAGTGGGGGATCAAACCTGGTTCTCCAGTTTAGTCTGCTGCTGTTAACCACTATGCCAATCCTGATGCATTAGACCACTGGTCCATCTAGTTCAGCATCCTGTTTTACACAGTGGCCAATAAGTTCCTCTGGAGGGCCAACAACAGGGCAGAGAGGCCGAGGACTTCTCTTGATAAGACCATAAAAAGAGAAGAGGAGATTGGATTTATACCCCGTCCTTCACTACCCGAAGGAGTCTCAGAGCGGCTCACAAACTCCTTTCCCTCCCCCTCCCCACAACAGACACCCTGTGAGGCAGGTGGGGCTGAGAGAGCTCTGACAGAAACTGCTCTTTTTCAAGGACAGCTCTGACAGGACTACGGCTTGCCCAAGGTCATCCAGCCAGGTGCAAGTGGAGGAGTGGGGAATCAAACCCGGTTCTCCCAGATTAGAGTACGCGCACTGAACCACTACACCAAACAAAGCAGACAGAGAGGAAGCTAAACAAGAGAAGAATGCACCGAGTGTGAGCATTATGTGGAGAGACAGCACGCAGAGATGAATGTGAAGCAGGTAAGGGTTCACTGAGTCTACACCGAGCCTGCTTCAGCGGGGAGGGCGGGGTATAAATCGAATAAATAAAAAAACACATATTCTACTCTGAGGAAGTCTATTGAAAAAGGCATTGGAGGGAGCCTGTCTGCAGATTCGTGACCTCTGATACAATACGTCTACAATCCAATACTGGTACAAGAAAAAGGCAAAGAAGGTTTACTGTTCCTTGCACTTTGGTTAAGTTTAAATCATGGCTATTTTTGGGCAGGAACGCAGAGGAACGGAGTTCCGTCTGGCTCCTGAGTTGGCCACGCCCAGCAAGAACTCATTAGCATAATAGGCCACACCCAACAGCAGAAACACATTAGGACTGGTTACGTTAGGGCTGTGTGGCCTAGGAGTTCCTGCTACAAAAAAAGCCCTGGGTTTTGACAACAAACAAGGTAAACAGAATAAGAAGCAAAAGGTGGGTGTGGCTGGATGACTACACCTCTGGTAACATGTGAGTGTGGCCTAATGTGCTAATAAGTGGTGCTGTCAGGGGTGTGGCCCAATATGCTAATGGGTTTCTGCTATTGGGTATGGTCTATTATGCTAATGAGTTCCTGCTGGGCTTTTTCTACAAAAAAAGCCCTGGTTTTAATGCACTCGATACATTTAATCTCAGTGTTTTTCGTATGTTTGCTGTCTTTATACGCCAAGGATCCCGTCTTTTTTCTATCCGCCCACCTAGGGTTGCCAGCCTGCAGGTGGCACCTGGAGACCTCCCGCTATTGCAATCGATCTCCGGATGACAGAGATTGGTTCCCCTGGAGAAAGTGGCTGCTTGGGAGGGCGGGCTCTTCTGGCATTGTACCTCACTGAGGTCCCTTCCTTTCCTCAACTCTACCCTCCCTCAGCTCCACCCTCAACGTCTTCAGGTATCTCCCAGCCCGGAGCTGGAACCATGCGCCCGCCTCGGCTCTGAAGGTGGGAGTTCAGCGATCGGGGCTTGGAAGAGAGTTTTAACTGGGGGGGGGGCTTTCACGAAATCCCTCATTAGCCCACCCTGGTCTCAAGGGAGGGGGAACCTCGTGGCTACTCACCCCTCGGTTGTGACACCTGTTCAAATCGCAGTCGTATTTCAGGACTTCAAGACTGACGCATGATCTGTTGATGCATACCTAGAAAACGACAGAATCGTAGAGAGTTGGAAGAGAACCAATCTGGGAGAACCGGGTTCGATTCCCCACTCCTGCACTTGCACCTGTTGATGTGACCTTGGGTCAGTCACAAGCTCTGGCACAGTTGTTCCTGAAAGAGCAGTTTTCATCAGAGCTCTCTCAGCCCCCCCCTCACAGGGTGTCTGTTGTGGGGAGGGGAAGGGAAAGGAGGTTGTAAGCTGCTCTGAGACTCCAAGTGAAGGGCGGGGTATAAATCCAATCTCCTCCTCCTCCTTCTAGGCCAGTGATGGCAAACCTTTTAGAGACCAACTGCGACCCAAAACCCACTTATTGATCGCAAAGTGCCAACACGGCAATTTAACCTGAATACTGAGGTTCTACTTTAGGAAAAACAACTCAGACATTAACTTAAGATGATCCAAACAAAATAAGGAAAGCAATCCCAAATGCTTTCATCTACTTAAAATTATGCTGGGGCGATGGCACGCGTGCCCAAAGAGAGGACTCTGAATGCCACCTCTGGCACCCGTGTCATAGGTTCGCCACCACTGACCTAGTCCAACCCCCTGCCCAATGCAGGACCAGCCTAGAGCATCCCTGACAAATATTCGTCCAGCCTCTTCTTGAAAGCTGCCAGTGAAAGGGAGCTCACCACCTCCCGAGGAAGCTGATTCCACCTCTGGGCCACTCTGACCATGAAAAAGTTCTTCCTAATACCCAACTGATACCTTTCTGCATGTAACTTAAACCTTTTGCTTCGGGTCCTCTCCTCTGCTGCCCACTGGAACAGCTCCTCGCCCTCCTCCGAATGACAGCCTTTCAAATATTTGAAGAGAGCGATCATGTCCCCCCTAAGTCTCCACGTGGCCAAACTAAACACTCCCAAGGCCCTTAGCCTTTCCTCGTAGGGCTCGGTCTCCAGACTCCTGATCCTCCAGACCCCTGATCATATGAAACATTATTTAAATAGCTGTCAGGTAACCCTGTCATTGTGTTGGAATGTGGAGGGGCATCTCCTCCTTGACGCCAGCTCATCCTGTCTGGCTTTTAGCTGCTTATCTGTTGTCTGACCTTGTTCTTTCTTCCAGCTGCACAGATGCCCAGCCTGGGAATCTCAACCGTTTGGGCGTGCAGCCGCTTGCTTGCCGCGCGGGAAATGTAATCATTGGCTTTTGCTTATGGGGGGGGGGAGACGTTTGATTTTACTATAAGTCAATGGCCATAATATTGTAGCCAAATCCAAACAAAACAGACCTCCCAGTAACCTCACTCCAAAGAAAACAAAACTGGGGCCAATATCAATCCAAAGATACACTCTAAAAGGTAAGTTGAGTATGCTTAATACATATGCTTTATACTTAATAGTAACTTCTCAGTGTACAAAATTTCCCCAAGTTATATAATCTAGCCATACAATATCAAAGTATTTACAATAACAAGATAATACAATAAATTGTCAGTTGCTGCCAACAGCCCGAAGATATCAGTGGAATTCCAAAACAGTTACTGTTGGCAGTCAAAAGAGTATAAGGCTTATAAAGCTTAAAGCTAATGAAGCTTGACGAAGCAGCCGGCTTGTACTTGGTTTCGTCTAATGATTTCCTCATAAGCAGCTTAACTGATGTTGTATACAAGTTTTCTTAATGTGTGTATTTTTCTGCTTTGGCTACGAAGCTTAGTCTATCAAGGACAGGTCCCACATGAGAGATGGTCCAAGGAAATAAGGGCTAGTCCCTATATGAAAGGTAGCAACTCTAGAGAAGAGTCTTTAAAAACCAGAAAAATACACACATAATTTTGTAGGCCATTCCTGATACAAGCTGTGTACACGTTCTTTAGTTATGGACTCTCATTAAACACTTATCTTCTTAAGAAGCCTTGGTGTGTGGTTTGATCCTGCTAAGGAGCCTGACAATATGGGGGCTGGGGGGGTTCATTCTGTGTCTTGGTATTGCCATCGCATTCCTGTCTCTGCTGTTTTCCCTGTGTCGCAACGCTTATCTCTACAGATGTGCAGGAGGAGCTTATGTAGGAAGTTGTATTGTCTGGAAGTCTCCTATGTACCGTGAGAGACTACTATTTCCCAGCTTTCTCCACCTAATGGTTTCCTAGCTGGTCCCACCCACGGGAGGGTAGCTGATTGGCCCATGCCGGGGTGTGTGTGTGTGCATACGAATGCCCTATATCCTATTAGGCTCTATGGGTTGCCGCCCTTCTTAACAGTGCCTGTGTTACTGCATCTATGGCTTTGCAATAAAAGTATAACCGTTCCTGAATGCGTGTACTTCGTTGTTAGCTGTGGGTTCTGACACAATAGCCCACCAACACCAGGAGAGCCTGAATTCTAACTAGGTACTAAACAGGCAGTCACTAGACAATTGAATTGGCTTACCGGAGCCTTTGTAGGGTCAGAGTCAGGGGTCTTTTCCCCCGGGGGAACGTGCCGTAACGGAGTTCGACAGAATTCTTTTCAAAACGTTTATTTATTGATTATTTGATTTGTATCCCGCCCTCCCCAGAAGGGGGCTCAGGGCAGGTTCCATCATAACATTCACAGTGTAACCTACTGACAGTTAAGATCTATCTAAAAATCTCTCTAAAGACAGCAGTCAATATGAAAGGACCGATGCCTCAATAGATCTCAGCAAGAAACGGTCGGTTCCCAGGTAGCCATTCGGATCTGAGGTCACCGGAGGGGAGGCCAATTAGCAGGTGGGCGCCTGCTGCCTCGGCTGAAAGCCTGGCGGAAGAGCTCTGTCTTGCAGGCCCTGCGGAACTGCCATAGTTCCCACAGGGCCCTGATTTCTAAGGGGAGCTCGTTCTACCGAGGAGGGGGCCAGGTTAAAAGTTCACGAGTTTTCGGTATACAGATTGAACACTTCACTTCCCTCTTGAAAGTCCCAGCAGAAAGAAAGAAAGAAAGAAAGAAAGAAAGAAAGAAAGAAAGAAAGAAAGAAAGAAAGAAAGAAAGAAAGCAAGCCCTGGTCCAGAGCATAACTTTATCTTCCCCACCAGAAGTTTAACATAAGAGGAGAAGGAGGAGGAGGAGATTGGATTTATACCCTGCCCTTCACTCAGAGTCTCAGAGCGGCTTACAAATTCCTTTCCCTTCCCCCCATCCTGTGAGATAGGTGGGGCTGAGAGAGCTCTTGACAGAAACTGCCCTTTCAAAGACAGCTCTTGTCAGAACTTGTGACTGACCCAAGGTCACAGCAGCAGCTGCATGTGGAGGAGTGGGGGAATCAAACCACATTAGTCTGCGCACTTCACCACTACACCAAACTGGCAAAATGGACAAAGCTGTGATATCTGGAGGAGGCTGTCTCCCGTTGCCAAGCAAATTCCTCCTTACCGTAAAAGACTCTTGAGAGAATCTGGCAGGCAAGGGATTCCAGTTTCACACATCTCCCTATGAACACAAGAAGCTGCCCTTACACTGGACCAGACCTGTGGTCCATCAAAGCCCATCGAGGTCAGTACTGCCAATTCAGATGGACGGCAGCTCTCCAGGGTCTTGGGGAGAGGTCTTCCCCATCACCTACGGCCAGATCCTCTAATTGGAGATGCCGGGGAATTGAACCTGGGACCTTCTGCATGCCAAGCAGTTGCTCTACCACTGAGCCACGGCTCCTTCCTAAATGACGACGCCTTTTACCAAATTAGACCCTTGGTCCATCAGGGTCAGTGTGGTCTACTCAGACTGGCAGCAGCTCTCCAGGGTCTTATGCAGAGGTCTTTCCCATCACCTCCTGCCTGGTCCTTTTAAACTGGAGATGCTGGGGATTGAACCTGGGACCTTCTGCATGCCAAGCAGAGGCTCTGCCACTGAGCCATCAGCCCCTCTCCATGGCTCTCCAGGGTCTCAGGCAGAGAGAGGTCTTTCCCATCACCTCCTGCCTTGTCCTTTGTAACTGGAGGTGCCGTAATTGGACCTGGGACCTCCTGCATGTCAAGCAGATGCTTTTCCACTGAGCCACAGCCCCTCTCCATGGCTCTCCAGGGTCTTAGGCGGAGGTCTTTCCCAGGCAGTAGGTGATGGGAAAGACCTCTGCCTGAGACCCTGGAGAGCCGCTGCCAGTCTGAGTAGACCACACTGACCTTGATGGACCAAGGGTCCGATTCAGTCTAAGGCAGCTTTGCGTGTTCAGTAGCACCTTAGAGACCAAGAGGGTTTTTGGAGTCTGAGCTTCTGAGCCTCAAAGCTCCCTTCATCTGATAGCTCATGAAGGGAGCTCTTACTCTTGAAAGTTCGCACCACGAAAATTTGAAAGGTTCGAAAGGACCAGGCAGTGGGGGATATGAAAGACCCTCTGCCTGAGACCCTGGAGCGCCGCTGCCTGCCTGAGTGGCCGAGACTGAACGCGGATGGACCAAGGGTTGGATTCAGTCTCAGGCAGTCTCTCGTGTCCATGTCTGCAACAGGTGCGGTTCAGGTTGCTGGCTAAGTTACCTTGCCGCTCCCGCAGGGCGTCCCGTCTTTCACTGCTCCGAGATCGTAGGCATCCGGGCCCAGATGAAACTCTGTGCCCCAACACTGGATTTTATTCAGGGGAGTCTGCAGTACTGCTTGTTCGGTGGGAAGCCTTGGGATTCGGTCAACGTCGGTGCACTGGAGCCTTCCGCAAAGGACGTCTCTGAAAGGAAACCAAGAAGAGACAAGCCTACAGCTCCTTCCTCGAGTTTGGGCAAGAGCTGGTGGAGCCCACCCGGGGATGCTGACAGGCCTCAATCGCAGCCGACATCCGGTGGGCTTGCTTATCTCACTAGGGGCAAACACTCGTGCGGACTGTTGTGGGTTGGGGAGGGGCTTTGGCTCCGTGGAACAGTCTCTGCTTGGCATGCAGAAGGTGCCGGGTCCAATCCCTGGCATCTCCAGCTAAAAGGACCAGGATGTAGGTGATGTGAAAGACCTCCACCTGAGACCTTGCATACCTGCTGCCAGTCTGAGTAGACAATACTGACTTTGATGGAAGAACGAGGAGGAGGAGGAGGAGGAGGAGGAGGAGAAGAAGAAGAAGAAGAAGAAGAAGAAGAAGAAGAGGAGGAGGAGGAGGAGGAGGAGGAGGAGGAGGAGAGGGTTGGAATCCAAATCTTATGAGGAAAGGCTGAAAGAGTTGGGTATGTTTAGCCTGGGAAAGAGAAGGCTTAGAGGGGACATGATTGCGGTCTTCAAGTATCTGAAGGGCTGTCCTGTAGAAGATGGAGCAGATCTATTCTCTCTTGCTCCGGATTGCAAGACTAGATCTAACGGGTGGAAATGACAAGGGAGTCGATACTGGCTAAATATCAGGAGCAACTTCCTGACGGTAAGAGTGGTTGAGCAGTGGAACAGTCTGCCTCGGGAGGGGGTGGAGGCTCCTTCGCTGGACATTTCCAAGCGGAGGTGGGACGGCCATCTTTTGGGTCTGTTGTAGGGCTATGCAGAGTGCAGGGGGTTGGACTAGATGACCTGTAAGTTCCCTTCCAAGTCTAACATTCTATGATTCTATGAAAACCTTCTGCTCTAAATACTCACTGGCAAAAAAACTCTCTCTCTTCTATGATATCACAAGGGTGGGACTTTTGAGATACAGGAGCACCTTCAAGACTAACAAAATTGGTGGTAGCTTCAGTGGTACATGTCTTCATTTGCGAACATCTCTTAGAAGCACTCTGACACTGATTTTGGAGTTGCAGTGGATGGTTTTGTGCCAGTTTGGTGTCATGGTTAAGTGCACGGACTCTATTCTGGGAGAACCGGGTTTGATTCCCCAGTCCTCCACTTGCACCTGGCTGGATGACCTTGGGCAAGCCATAGATCCGGTCGGAGCTGTTCTTGCAAAAGAGTAGTTTCTGTCAAGAGCTCTCTCAGCCCCGCCTACCTCACAGGGTGTCTGTTGTGGGGAGGGGAGGGGAAAGGAGTTTGTAAGCTGCTCTGAGACTCCTTTGGGGAGTGAAGGGCGGGGTATAAATCCAATCTCCTCCTCCTCCTCCTCTTCTTCTTCGAGATAACATCTATACACACTTAGGCTGCGGTCACACACACGAAATAATCCACTTTCAGTGCACTTTCTAACTGGATTTGCCAGTTCACGCAGTAAAAACCCAGTTGGAAAGTGCACTGGAAGTGGATCAAAAGCGGACTATTTCGTGTGTGTGACTGCAGCTATAGAGTGATGTGGCGCCCCCCAATGTCCAGGCATGCCGAGTCGCTCACTCCAACACCTCCCCTCCCCAAACCCCGCCTCCTCAGGCTCCGCCCCCAAAATCTGCAGAAATTTCCTAACCTGGAATCTGCAGCCCTCCAATGGCAGAAGAGAGTTTCAATCTATGGCCTGGAAAATCAAACTGCTGCACCAAAGGTGCATCCCAATCTTGAACAATTAAGTGGGTATCCCAACCTGGATAATGTTTCTAAAGGAACCTTTGACAATGGTCTAACTCCCTTGGGGTGGAAACAGGACAGATCCAGGCCTTTTCGGTGGCAGCCCCACGCTTCTGGAGAAACTTCCCCAGGGAGTTTTCCGGGGCCCTTCACTTTGGATCTTAAAGAGGCAGCTGAATTTAGGACTGCGTTTGATTAAAGTAGGAGCTGCGGTGGCTCAAGTGGTTAAGATGCTGAACTGCAGGCTGTGGAAGGTCGGTCGTTCAGCAGTTCGAGACCCGAGTGTGCCGCATGACGGAGTGAGCTCCTGTCTCTAGTTCCAGCTCCTGCCAACCGAGCAGTTGGAAAGCAAGAAATTGCAAGGAGATAAATAGGTACCACTTTGGTGGGAAGGTAACAGCGTTCCGTGCGCCTTGGTTTTTAGTCACGCCGGCCACATGACCACGGAAACGTCTTCGGACAGCGCTGGCTCTTCGGCTTTGAAACGGAGATGAGCACCGCAACCCTGGAGTCAGATTCGGATTGGCTTTCGAGCAAGGGAACGTTTACCTTTACCTTACCTTGATTAAAGCGTCCGATATTGTGATTTTTTAAAATTTTGGTTTTATGTATTTTAAGGTATTCTATTTTATGCGTGTTTTATCTATGTCGGAAGCCGCCTTGAGCTCCGTAAGAAGAAAGGTGGCTAATAAATGTTTAAAGTACTTTTTGAAAAAAACCAGACTCCTGCGCACAGGTGCCACCTACTGTTTTCTGCATTTCTTGAACTTCAGTCCCTCTTCACCACAGTTGCCGGACCGGTCACCGCGCATGTTTACTTCCTCGAAACAGCTCAGTGGGGCCAGGTTTGCATCTGCAGAGGAGGAAGCAGTAAAAGGACAGGCAAGAACAACATGAAGGCACATGATAAATGCACTCAGGCCTATGAAGTAAAGGGTGTAAGAACAGAACAAGATCCCTGCTGGATCAGACCGGTGGACCATCTAGTCCTGTCTCACACAGGGGCCAACCAGGTTCCTCTGGATTGCCAACAACAGGGCAGAGAGGCTGAGGCCTTCCCCTGATCAGAACCTCAGAAGAGCCCTGCTGGGTCAGACCAGTGAGGATCCATCTAGTCCAGCCTCCCGTCTCACACAGGGGCCAACCAGTTCCTCCGGAGGGCCAACAACAGGGCAGAGAGGCCGAGGCCTTCCCCTGAGAAGAGCCTAAAAAGAGCCCTGCTGGATCAGACCAGTGAGGGTCTATCTAGTCCAGCCTCCTGTCTCACACAGGGGCCAGCCAGTTCCTCTGGAAGGCCAACAACAGGGCAGAGAGGCCGAGGCCTTCCCCTGAGGAGAACCTCAAAAGAGCCCTGCTGGATCAGACCAGTGAGGGTCCACCTAGTCCAGCCTCCTGTCTCACACAGTGACCAACCAGTTCCTCTGGAGGGCCCACAACAGGGCAGAGAGGCCGAGGCCTTCCCCTGAGCAGAACACCGGAAGAGCCCTGCTGGGTCAGACCAGGGAGGGTCCATCTAGTCCAATTAAAAGGACCAGGCAGTAGGTGATGGGAAAGACCTCAGTAGCTTAGAGGAAGAGCCTCTGCTTGGCATGCAGAAGGTCCCCGGTTCAATCCCCACTTCTCCTGGTAAAAGGACCGGGCAGGAGGTAATGTGAAAGACCTCTGCCTGAGACCCTGGAGAGCCATGGAGAGGGGGCGTGGCTCAGTGGAAAAACCTCTGCTTGACATGCACAGGGTCCCAGGTTCAGTCCTCAATATCTCCAGTTAAAAGGACTAGGCAGGAGGTGATGTGAAAGACCTCTGCCAGAGACCTTAGAGAGCTACCGGGAGGGGCCATAGCTCAGTGGAAGAGCTTCTGCTTGGCATGCAGGAGGTCCCAGGTTCAATCCCCAGCCTCTCCAGCTAAAAGGACCAGGAAGTCGGTGATGGGAAAGACCTCTGCCTGAGACCCTGGAGAGCTGTAAAGAGGGGTTGTGGCTCAGTGGCAGAGCCTCTGCTTGGCATGCAGAAGGTCCCAGGTTCAATCCCTGGCATCTCCAGCTAAAAGGACCAGGCAGTAGGTGATGGGAAAGACCTCTGCCTGAGACCCTGGGGAGCCGCTGCCAGTCTGAGTAGACCACACTGACCTTGATGGACCAAGAGTCCGATTCAGTCTAAGGCAGCTTCGTGTGTTCAGTAGCACCTTAGAGACCAACAGGATTTTCGGAGTCTGAGCTTCTGAGACTCAAAGCTCCCTTCATCTGAGAGCTCAGTTCACCAGAGATCTCCCTTCATGCCTGATGAAGGGAGCTCTTACTCTCGAAAGTTCGCACCATGAAAATCTCCGTCTCTAAGGTGCCACTGGACTCGAATCTAATTCATCTCCAGGTGACAGATATCAGTTTCCCCGGAGAACATGGCTCCTCTGGAGAGAGAAGAAGAAGAAGAAGAAGAAGAAGAAGAAGAAGAAGAAGAAGAATTGGATTTATACCCCACCCTTCACTACCCAAAGGAGTCTCAGAGCGCCTCGCAAACTCCTTTCACTTCCCCTCCCCACAACAGACACCCTGTGAGGTAAAAGAAGAAGAGATTGGATTTATACCCCGCCCTTCACTCTCCAAAGGAGTCTCAGAGCGGCTGACAAACTCCTTTCCCTCCCCCTCCCCACAACAGACACCCTGGGAGGTAGGTGGGGCTGAGAGAACTCTTGACAGAAACTGCTATTTTTCAAGAACAGCTGTGCCAGAGTTATGACTTGCCCAAGGTCATCCAACCAGGTGCAAGTGGAGGAGTGGGGAATCAAACCCAGTTCTCCCAGATTAGAGTCCGCACACTTAACCACTACACCAAACT
Source organism: Gekko japonicus (assembly GCF_001447785.1). Lineage (NCBI taxonomy): Eukaryota > Metazoa > Chordata > Lepidosauria > Squamata > Gekkonidae > Gekko > Gekko japonicus. The sequence continues at coordinate 58,939 of NW_015166563.1, read as the reverse complement.
GGCCCCTCCCTTCACCAAAGCCCGCCCCCCTAAGGCTCCGCCCTCAAATCTCCCGGAATTTCCAACCTCGGAGCTCGCAGCCCTAGGCCTGAAAGACAGACAGCCGGTATTTCTTGCTCATAAATGGTATCAGACTTGCCATTGCCGAAGAGGGCCATGCAGTGTTTCTGTAGGTCGAAGCACTGCCCGGTATAACAACTTGCACTTTTGCCACAGGGTGTCCCGTCTTGCTTATAGACGTCTGGCGGGCAATCAGCCGTAGTCCCGTTGCAGTACTCTGCAAGATCACAGTCCGTAGCGGCCGGTCTGCACATTGTTCCCTCTGGTAAATACTGTTGGCAAAAACAAACCCACAGCTGGGATCAATGTTCCCTCTAAGCTGTCGAGTCTTGTGAGCAGAAATTCTACTTTGTGAGCTACTGGCATTAAAATTAGGAGCGAGCAACTTGGCTACTGCATAAATTAGTTTGCTCTGTAGCCATCCTTCCTGAGCTAAGACAAAAATGTGTGAGCCGGAGGCTAAAAAAATGTGAGCTAGCTCACACTAACTCAGCTTAGAGGGATCACTGGCTGTGATTGCTCTCAAGAGGCGTAATCACAACTGCAACAATTCCCCCGAGGGGATAACTAAACATTCCAGGAACTAAAGCCCAGTGCTGAGTTTCCTTTTAGTTTGTTTGAAAATCAACTGCTAATGCGGTAGCTCAAGGTAATGCATCCACCTGGACTGAATCGAGACCTAGGTTTCCCATCTCATTTACCAGTGCTCATTTCTCCACAGTTATTATGACCCCTCTGCATATCACACCTAATCCAACCACGCCTGCTGTTGTCATTCACCTGCTATTAGATAAATATGGACAAACATGACCCAATCAGAAAATAAGTATAAAGACAACAGTCGTAAGAGTGTGACCCACAAATCAAGCAGTCACCAAGACTTGCAAAGAAAAAGCTTCCTATGTATTAGAATCTAAAGCACTACATCATTAATAAATCATAAGAAAATCCTTGTGCATAGGTACATAATCAACATAGTCTCCAGATTATATAACAACGTTTCAAAAGTGGAGCTTCCGCAGGAGATATTTTGTAGTGTACAAAAATACAATTTTTTAGAGTATATACTATGTAAGACTGTACCAGGATTTTATACTGTTTTCTATTGTTTATTAAGTCTCACGACTGTTGTCTTTATACTTATTCACCCTGCTATTGTCATTTGCCTGCTAATGTCATCCGGCACCTGAAATCTTTCCAATATATAGAGTCCAATAATGAACTCACACTCTAGCAGTATCTGAAGAAGTGAGCAGTGACTCACAAAAGTTGTAGGGCTCTCTTTCGGCTCTGCTCCTGCAGAGTGCAGGGGGCTGGACTAGATGACCTGCAAGGTCCCTTCCAACTCTAACATTCTATGGTTTTAAAGCTCGGACCTTGGTGTGGGTAGCCGTGTGGGTCGGAAGCGGCAGAACAAAGTTTGAGTCCAGTGGCAACTTTCAGACCAACAAAGTTTTATTTAAGGTATAAGCTTTCATAGAATCGCAGAGTCGGAAGAACCAGAGGTCATTTGGGGGGGGAATGCGGGGGAACGCAGTTCCCCCGGGTGAGGTATGGGGGGCGGGGCACATGACGAAGC
>NW_015166563.1:55495-56434 GCF_001447785.1 Gekko japonicus | reverse complement strand
GGCGTCCGGGACCGTTGGGGGCAGGGTGTGTGGCCTTATGACACACTTCCGGTGATGTCAGGGGGTGTGGCCTTATGACACACTTCCGGTGATGTCAGGGGGTGTGGCATATGCTAATGAGTTATGCTAATGAGTTTCCCTAGTTCTTTTTCTACGAAATGACCCCTGGGAAGAACCTCCAGGGGGTGGTGGGAGATCTCCTGAGATTTCTTCTTCTCCTTCTTTGAAAGTGTACTACCTTGCAAGGTTATTGTGTGAGCAATCCGCCGAACCATCGCAAAAGCACTGCATAAATTCCGAGCATTTCCAAAATGGCAAAATTTGGCCACTTGAGTCTGGACTGAAATTCCTCCAGAAGGATCTGTGACTCTTTCTGCAGAGGTTCCCAGTGATTTAACAAAGTCCAGGAATTGTTCTTTTGAGGAACATTTCTTTGAGCAAGAACTGCCATTATTTTCGAACCTTACCTTGCATTTCTCACAGCAGAGTCCGCCAACGCAGTCTGAGCCTGTTTTGAGTTTGCAATTCGTTTGGCAACAGCCGCTGCTTCTGCATCCCTACAAACAAAGTTCTCATAGTTATCTCACCGGTGCCGAAGGTCCCGAGTTCAATCCCTGGCATCTCCAGTTACAATTGGACCAGGCAGTCGGTGTTGTGAAAGACCTCTGCCTGAGACCCTGGAGAGCCAAGGAGAAGGACTGTGGTTCAGTGGTAGAGCCTCTGCTTAGTATGCAGAAGGTCCCAGGTCCAATCCCTGGCATCTCCAGTTAAAAGGACCAGGCAGTAGGTGATTTGAAAGGCCTCTCAGCCTGAGACCCTGGAGAGCCAAGGAGAGGGGCTGTGGCTGAGTGGCAGAGCATCTGCTTGGCATGCAGAAGGCCCAAGGTCCAATCCCTGGCATCTCCAGTTAGAAGGACTGGGTAGTAGGTGATGTGAAAG
>NW_015166563.1:50797-55116 GCF_001447785.1 Gekko japonicus | reverse complement strand
ACCTCTCAGCCTGAGACCCTGGAGAGCCAAGGAGAGGGGCCGTGGCTCAGTGGTAGAGCATCTGCTTGGCATGCAGAAGGCCCAAGGTCCACTCCCTGGCATCTCCAGTTAAAAGGACCAGGCAGTAGATGACGTGAATGACTTTTGTGTGAGACCCATCACCTCCTGCCTGGTCCTTTTCAACTGGAGATGCCGGGGACTGAACCAGGGACCTTCTGCAGGCCTATTGGAGGCTCTGACACTGAGCCACAGCCTCTCTCCATAGTTCTCCAGGGTCTCAGGCAGAGGACTTTCACATTTCTACTGCCAGCGCATTTTAATTGGAGATGTCTGGGATTGAACCGGGGACCTTCTGCATGCCAAGCAGATGCTCTGCCACTGAGCCACGGCCCCTCTTTACAGCTCTCCAGGGTCTCAGGCAGAGGTCTTCCACATCACTTCCTGCCTGTGTCTTGTTAAGTGGAGGTACCAGGGACTGAACACAGGGACCTTCTGCGTGCAAATCAGATGCTCTACCACTGAGCCACAGCCCTTCTTTACAGCTCTCCAGGGTCTCAGACTGAGGCCTTTTGCATCACCTACTGCCTGGTTCTTTTTAACGGGAGATGCCGGGGATTGAACCTGGGACCTCCTGCATGCCAAGCAGAGGCTCTGCCACTGAGCCACGCCCCCTCTTTACAGCTCTCCAGGGTCTCAGGAGGAGGTCTTTCCCATCACCTCCTGCCTGGTCCTTTCAACTGGAGATGCCGGGGACTGAGCCTGGGGACCTCCTGCGTGCCGACCAGAGGCTCCACCACTGAGTACACATCACTTTCCTCGTTGTCCTGTACAGAGTGAGCTCTCCAATGGGAGAAGCAGGAGCAGCGAGACACCTTGACTGGTTCAACTGTAGAAGAGAGGCAGCCCCTCCCTTTCTCCCCACAACCAACAGCCAGAGGGAGCAGAGGAGCCAGCTGCCCGCCCTTCCGTCATGCCCGCCCCCAGACCCCCCCACCTTGATGTCCAACCTCATCCTGGCCGCAGTCACACTCTTCGTCAGGGTCGAGGATGCCATTTCCACACACCGCGGTCTTGTATATTTTGCTAGGCTTGTTAAAGAGGACATCTTTTCCTTTTCCCTGGTTTCCTTACTAAATCGTAGTATGCGCGCCGGCTGCAGTTACTGAGTCTTCGACACACTCTGGAACACAGTGCGTTGTTTTTTTAACATAGAAGAAGAAGAGGAGGAGGAGGAGGAGATTGGATTTATACCCCTCCCTTCACTACCCAAAGGAGTCTCAGAGCGGCTTACAAACTCCTTTCCCTTCCCCTCCCCACAACAGACACCCTGCGAGGCAGGTGGGGCTGAGAGAGCTCTGACAGAAATTTCTCTTTTTTCAAGAGCCATTCAGCCACGCATTATAAAATGCGCAAAAATCATTCAACACCTGTTTTTTTATGTATCTATGTGCTAGTGACCACTGAAGAAGGCTCATTGGGCCGAAACATGTCTGGTCTTGTTTATTCTGATCCTAGTCTTATTTGTAAACCATCAACCTGTGGGTATTGATTTGTATTATTTAATGTACCTTGAGGACTACTTAGTCCACTGGTCTCTATCTAGAGGCTAAATTCAAGGCCTGTGTTTTTAATTTGTATTTTAAGTGCACAGGACAATAAATCGATCTACTTTGTTTTATTCACTTTTAACATTGTTTTCGCTCAGCCTTTGCGATACCTATGCTAATATACTAAACCAGCCAGATAAAATAAATGTACAAATAATAATTTTTACAAATAATTTGTACAAATAATAACAAATAATAATAATTTTACAAATCCCGTAAAAATAAAATACCCCCCCCCCAATACTGTGTATAATACGATCACTAAAGACACCAGCTTCAAACAACGGGGTGGACATGTTCAATGCTTCCTCTAAGCTGTATGCAGCAGCCAAACCGCTCACTCACAACTGTAATGCCCGTAGCTCACAAAGTAGAATTTTTGCTCACAAGACTCCATACCTTCGAGGGAGCATTCCCCATTACTATGTATCGGTATGAAAGTTGGACAATGAAGGAAGCAGACGGGAAGAAAGTTGGTTCCTTTGAAATTTGGTGCTGGGGGGAGATTTGACTGATACCGTGGACTGCCCAAAAGACAAGTCAGTAGGTTCTGGATCAAATCAAGCCTGAACTCTTCCTAGAAGTTAAAATGACCAAACTGAGGCTATCGGACTTTGGTCACAGCCAATGTTCACTCTAAGCTGTGGAGTCTTGTGAGCAAAAATTCTACTTTGTGAGCTACTAGCATTAAAGTTGTGAGCAAGCAATTCGGCTGTTGCATAAATTAATTTGCTCTGGAGCCCTCCTTCCTGAGCGAAGACAAAAACGTGTGAGCAGGAGGCTCAAAAACTGTGAGCTAGCTCACACTAACTCAGCTTAGAGGGAACACTGGTCACAGCATGCGAAAACAAGAGTGGCTGAAAAAGACAAGAATGCTCGGAAAAGTTGAACGCAGCAGGAAAAGAGGAAGACCCAACATGAGATAGATGGACTCAAGCTTGGCTGATTTCGCACAAGGAGCTGCGCCGCCGCCGTGCCTCCCTTTGCCTCGTTTCCATTGGGCGATTTCCCACTCGAAGCCGCGCGGCCGCATTTTGACCCGCAGCTTCACCCAATTTTCCCCGCGGTTTCATGATCCTGTTTTTTGAGGATCACGAAACCGCGGGGGAAATTGGGCAAAGCCGCGGGTCAAAATGCGACTGCATGGCTTCAAGTGGGAAATTGACCAATGGAAACGGGGCAAAGGGAGGCGCGATGGTGGCACAGCTCCTTGTGCGAAATCAGCCAAGGAATCCGCCTTCTTCAGTTTGCATGGCCTGAGCAAGGCTCTTAATGACAGGACGTTTTGGAGGACATTAAGTTTCAAGGCTTGCAAGTTCCTCAGAGGGGGGGAAAGAACCTTCACTAAAATGGAAATCACGACCACAGCGTTTCTTGAGAGACATATAGGGCAAATTTTATCCTTTAGGTTTCGAACCCAACAAAGACACATCTCTGCTCACCCAGTGCTGTAGTCCGAGCGCATGATACAAGAGCCAGGCTTCTGGAGGCAGTCGCAGTCACAGTGCCAGCCGAGGTCATCGTGGACGAAGCCGAGGGAATGGCCCAGCTCATGCGCAATCTGGTCCGCGTCGGATTTCAGGCCGCCCACTGACTGCACACAATTAATGAAAGCAAGTGAGGGACTGAGGGGAGTACTTAGAGCCATTTCTAAAGAAAGATAGGATGAGAGGTCTGCTGCAAGGAGAAATGAGATAAAAACTGGCCGATACACCCTTCTGTAACACCTTTGGGCTGAACAGGTAAATGTATTTTTTTATTTTTTCCCCCTTTTTTAGGGCAAAATTCTCCTTGTGCATCTGGAAATGGGCTGGCTCACAAAAGCTTATGCCGGAATACATTTCTTGGAGGAGGAGGAGGAGGAGAAGAAGAAGAAGAGGAGGAGGAGGAGGAGGAGAAGGAGGAGAAGGAGGAGAATGGATTTATACCTTGCCCAAAGGAGTCAGAGCGGCTGACAAACTCCTTTCCCTTCCCCTCCCCACAACAGACACCCTGCGAGGCAGGTGGGGCTGAGAGAGCTCTGACAGAAATTTCTCTTTTTCAAGAACAGCTCTTGTCAGAACTACGGCTTGCCCAAGGTCATCCAGCCAGGTGCAAGTGGAGGAGTGGGGAATCAAACCCGGTTCTCCCAGATTAGAGTCCGCGCACTTAACCACTGCACCAAACTGGTGCCGAATGGCCAAAAACAAACATTTCAAGCAGGAACATGAGTCAGAATTAGCTGACTACGTAAGAGATTTGGAAACGGCCCTCTTGTTAAGTGTATTTTTCTGCATTCCCTTCAGGTGAGAGGAAGGATATCAGAATAAGGAGGAAATGGGGCTTTCTAGTCCCAAGCTATGGTAGACAGACTGATACGGTCACCATAAGTCAGAAGGAACTTGATGGCAATTAACACACATACAGTCAGCTAGGGTTGACAACTCTGGGTTGGGAAATACCTGGAGATTTCTGGAGTAGATCCTGGGGAGGGTGGGCAGGCCCGTAGCCAGGATTTTGTGGCTTGTGGGGCAAGTTTTTTTTTACCTGGTGGGGCTGAAGTTCTCAGTGCAGAAAGAAAAGCCATTTAGCCAATAGGAAGTGGTTACCAGGAGAGATCTCTAAATTGCAAGCTGTTAACCATAATTAGATGATAGTTCTCAGCTGCTGCAAGTTAATCACTTCTGCCAGCCTGAGCAACAGTTCTGATCCTAAGCTGGCAGGTGGGGGTGA
>NW_015166563.1:50017-50767 GCF_001447785.1 Gekko japonicus | reverse complement strand
TAGGCAGCAAAACACTCTTAAAGGAGACCGGTTTCTTGACACAGAGTTAGAAGGTACCCTAGAGGTCACCCACTCCAACCCTCTTGCTCAGGGCGGGAATCCGTCAACTCCAGCATCCCACTCTGCCTAAAGGAGTGCACGCCTTTTAAAAAAAATGTTTTAAAATGATTGGGGGAAAAGCATTTACAGGAGAAATTCTTGTGGGGCTGTGCCTTTAAGAAAAGGGTAAGAAAGAAGTCTGAGAATGGGCCAGTATTAAAAACCGAGTTGAAACTTATAATATGCAAAAATACATGTATTTATTAGAAAGACAGTTGAACAAATAAAGACATGTTTATTTTTATTTTTTATTTTATTTATTTATATTTGATCCTGCCCTACCTGTACAGCCCAGGGCGGCAAACAAGTGGCAATTGCCGAGAATAAAACATGTTCTTAAGTCCACAATGCCCTATAACTGTTAAAAAGCAACAAGGTCCTGACAGTCCCAGAAGCGAAGTGCATTCATTGAATGTGAATTCCTTGAGAATTCTCAGGCACTCAGAAACATTCTCAGCAGCAAACTATTGGGAAGCGACCAGCCGATTAAAGCAACATTTATCACAAATAAATGGATAAGCATCACTGGAAGAACCTGACATGATAGACTGTTGTTTTGCCAAGGGGTTAACATGATGCCTGAAAGTATCACACTTACAAAGACAAAGAAGCAGATACTATAAACCTGCAATAATTCCGGGGGGGGGGGAT
>NW_015166563.1:44969-48860 GCF_001447785.1 Gekko japonicus | reverse complement strand
CTATGAAGGAGGGGGGGAGGGCGAACGTGCAGATCTGCCTTCTCAGAGGAGGGAGAGCTTCTACCTGAAGGCGGGTGGGTGGGGGTTCTGCAACTTACCTGGCTGCTTCTTGCTCCTCGTGGCCCAACTTAGGGCTGCTGGGAGCAGGGGGCGGGGCTTGATGCATATGCCCACCCCCTGGGCTCCTTACTGCCGGACCCCTGATTATTAATCCATTTGACAAACTCTCTAGTAGTCTCTCAGTGACACTCGTCAAACCCATTAATGTAATGTAAGATGGATGAGTGTCACTATGAGAGACTACTAGAGAGCTTGTCAAATGGATTAATATTGTATTTCAGCGCTGCTCACCTTGAAAAAGTTATACACGAAACGAGATAATATGCATGATCCGTTGTGTTGATGGCGTTTTAATTTCTTCCAGTAAACTGAAATATTGGAAAAGGAATTTCTGGTCTTTGGAGACCTCTTTGGCCCAATACATCACGGGCCCCGCTCACACACCAAATTCATCTGGTGGGCGTAGCGCACCCGTGGCCATCCCGTGGCGCACCTCCGAAAATGCGTGGTTAAAAAGTACCTGAACAAAAGTCCTGGCAAATGGTTTGCACACGCCGCCGATGGACTCCGTCGGTGTGATCGCGCCAGTGCAGCTTTTCCCTTCAGCCATCTTTGTTGAAGCGCAGGCACCGAGGGACGGAACCGTGGTGCGCCGCCGACACGTCTGATCGCGTTCTGGCGGGTCTAACTGCGCCAGCGCAAATAACTGCGCCCCCCCGCATTATGTGGCCCGTGTGACCGGGGCCATGGTTGTTTACTTCTTTCCAAACTCCCATCCCCTGATCTCTCCCTTTGTTTTGCGCCACCGGGAGACTGGCAGCCCAACAGTCCCCGGCTGCTAGCAGACCCAGCATGGCCACAATCAGCCCCCATCTACGCAAACTGGGAAATGCAGCTACCAAGAAAGGTATTTTTTTTAAATCGCTCAGCGGTACGGCCATCAATTAATTTTAGGGACGCGTGACCGACACAAACACTGCGGCAACGAGAATCACTTACTCGGATAACGGACACTGAAGCGTAATTGTGTTGACAATAATGTTCTCCTGCTGTGATCCCGAGATAATCCCCTCGAGTCCTGGAGCATGGCGGGAAACAATACAGTTACGTTCGAGGGCAAATAGCTAAATGACTGTCGTTCAAACAAAAGCGTATGAACCTATCTTATATGGCGGAATCTGCATTTGTCTTTCCCACCGGTGTCCCAGCCTTCTGACTCCGTCTTCAAAAAAGCTGTCTACATTGGGTGTCGTTTTCACACCTCAAGGGTACTAGCATACTTTCGCACGTCTGCATATGTTTATCGCCCTCTCGTGGCAGCGCCACAGTCCTTGCACCTATGCACTGCTTTAAAAAGAATCTTCTCCATTCAAACAAGCATAGAGAAAGACGGCGTCACAGCAGCACGAAAATGATTTTAAAATGCAAATGCAGATTCAGCCATATGTTGAGTTTTGTTCTTACAGACTCCCGGCTCAGCAGAGCATGCATCCGTTGCCTGTAAAACAGGTGGGGGGAACCCAGACTTAGATGGCCCAGGTAAGACCGATCTCGGAAGCTGAGCACGGTCGACTGTGGTTAGTACTTGGATGGGAGACCTCCGTGGAATACCAGCAGTCGGGCCGCAGAGGCAGGGCCCTATTCAGCCGCCTCTCTGAATATCCTCTGGGCCCCCAGTCTGGGGTCAGTCGCCAGAGGTCACCATGACCATCCAGGTGAAACAGACAGGCACATATTAAAAAAAAATGCAAACAAAAAAAAATACCCAATTTGCAGTGCCGTCGTAACCAGAGGTACACCATTGACGTCAGTAGACATGGAAGTAGGGTGGCAAGCTCTGGTTTGGGAAATTTCTGGGGGGTTCATGGAGGCGGAGGGGCCTCACGGGGATAGAATGCTATGGAGTCCACCCGCCAACGCGGCCATTTTTCTTCAGGGCAACAGATCGCTGTAGTCTGGAAAGCAGTCGGGTTAGAACAGATAAAAGGAAGTCCTTCTTCACCCAAAGAGTGATTAACACTTGGAATTCACTGCCACAGGAAGTGGTGGCGGCTACAAGCATGGACGGCTTCAAAAGGGAATTAGATAAGCATATGGAGCAGAGGTCCATCAGTGGCTCTTAGCCACAAGGTATAGATAGGGACTCTGGGGCAAGTGATGCTCTGTCTTCTTGGTGCTTGGGGGGGTTAACAGTGGGAGGGCTTCTAATGTCCTGGCCCCACTGGTGGACCTCCTGATGGCACTGGTATTTCTGGCCACTGTGTGATACAGAGTGTTGGACTGGATGGGCCTTTGGCCTGATCCAACATTGGCATCTCTTATGTTCTTATGTTCTTAAGTTGCGATGCCAGGAAACCTCCACCTGGAGGTCTGCAACCCAATGTGGAAAGCGGTAACTCTGCATGTCCTTACTGGTGTGTTATGTACGCGGACCGCCACTAGGGGTCCGCGGCACAGGCAGGAGCCTGGCTCCCTTGAACAATAGGAACATAGGATCCTAGTACCCCCCAGCCCCAACCAATAGCCACTTTGGCAGGAAATTCAAACCCTCCAATGGACTAGGGGTGTGCTGGGTGGGTGTGTATATCATTGGCCTTGCAGGGCCGTTTTAGTTAGTCTTGCGTTAAGTACAACAAACGTGTGCAAACGCATGTCGTCGTCCGAGTCCTCCATGCGGCGAACCCAGAACTTTTCATGGTGAATCCCTTTTCTCTCCCTTCCATAGGTTGGAAAACTTCATTGATTTCATTAGACTAGTGACTGGACACCTGGGGGGGAAGGCGGCAGGGTATAGCCCAAGGTCATCACATCTTGGAAGCTAATCAGGGATGGTCTCTGGATGGGAGACCACCAAGGAAGGCTCTGCAGGGGAAGGCGATGGCAGACCACCTCTGTGTGTCTCTTGCCCTCGCCTGGATGGCCCAAGTTAGCCTGATCTCGCCAGATCTCAGAAGAGGTTACTCTCTGCAAACTTGCCTGTGACCTTCCCTGCTGGACCCCGTCCTGTGTCTCCTGGGGAAGTTACATCAGTACAGCATCTTTCTTATGCCCTCACCTGGATGGCCCAAGTTAGCCTGATCTTGACAGATCTTGGGAGCTAAGCAGGGTTGTCCCTGGGTTAGCATTCCGGTGGGAGACCGCTAAGGAATACCAGGGCTGCTGCTCAGAGGCAGGCAATGACAATCCAGCTCTGAATGGGCACTTTCACACATGCTAAACGATGCCGTTTCAATCCACTTAAGTGACCGTTTATGAGCGGATGTTAACATTTCACACAGTAAAATCCAGTCGCAAAGTGCATTGAAAGTGGATGGAAAGTGCGTTATTGAGTGTGTGTGTGAAAGTGCCCAATTTCTCTTGCCTTGAACGTCTCTTGTCTATGGAGTTGTCATAAGTCGGTCATGACTTGACAGTACTTTCCACACAACACAGCACTTTACACACACACACACCTTTCTTTTATGAACCCTTGCTCAGTCTGCTGCTGTGTGAGAGTATTCGGGTGGATGTTTTCTTTTTAATCAACGTTTCATCGTTTTGAATGCTGTTAATTGCTCTCTGCACCACCTAGACCTTCACCTTTCAAACATGCAATTTAGAAGAGGGGCAGTCAATTGGCAAGCGGTTAATCCCCCACTGGTGCAGAAGAGGAGGTTGAAGGGGGGACACGATTGCGCCGGCTGTCACTTAGAGGAGGGCAGGGAGCTGTTCCTGTTGGCGGCAGAGGAGAGGACTTGGGAAAATGGGTTTAAATTAAGGGCAGGAAGGAACCGGCTGGATCTTAGGGAAAACTTTCTTACAGTAAGAGGTGTGCAACAGTAGAATCAGCTG
>NW_015166563.1:44349-44470 GCF_001447785.1 Gekko japonicus | reverse complement strand
ACCCTGTAGTAAACAGACGCTGGGTAGTGGGAGACACAGAGACAAGGTGAGGCCTTAGAGAGGCAACGCAGGAAAGACAAGCTGGGAGCCTGAGTCCTCTCAGCATGTAGTTCCTACAAAC
>NW_015166563.1:40010-43274 GCF_001447785.1 Gekko japonicus | reverse complement strand
AACTGGGAGAATGACGTCTCCCCACTTCCGAAAACAAATATTTTATGCTGTTAAAATATCAAGCATTTTCAGAGGGGGGGGGAGAGAATGGAGCCTTACGTGATTAAGTTGGAATGGTCGAAACCGACGCGGCCCATCAGCTGATAAGAGGCATAGTTCTGAAATTCTTTCAACGTTTCAGGAAGCGTTTTGCCGATCATTACGTAGTCTCTCTCAGTCCACAACTCCAAGCCTACCAAATAAACATGAAGACCTATTTCCAAGTATATCTGAAAATGGAACACACAAGATTGTCTACTTCTAACACACGTCATTCCTTTCATTTGGCAAGCACCTTCTTATTTTGATTTCAGGAGGAGGAGGAGGAGGAGGAGACTGGATTTATACTTGTAGTCTCAGAGCAGTTTACAATCCCCGTTCCCTTCCCCTCCCCGCAAGAGACTCCCTGTGAGTTAGGTGGGGCTCAGAGAGCTCTCTCGAGAACTGCCCTTGAGAGAACAGCTCCGAGAGAACTTATGGCTGACCCAAGGTCACACCAGCAGCTGCCTGTGGAGGAGTGGGGAATCAAACTCAGCTCTCCCAGATTAGAGTCCGCGCTCCTAACCACTACACCAAATTGGGTCTGGATGTGAAATAAAAGAACACAATTGTTATCTCCATAACAATAAGCTTGTGTGAATAAGGAGGAGGAGGAGGAGGAGGAGGAGGAGATTGGATTTATAACCCGTCCTTCACTACCCGAAGAAGTCTCAGAGTGGCTTACAATCTCCTTTCCCTTCTTCCCCTCCCCGCAAGAGACTCCCTGTGAGTTAGGTGGGGCTGAGAGAGCTCTCTCGGGAACTGCCCTTGAGAGAACAGCTCTGAGAGAACTTGTGACTGACCCAAGGTCACACCAGCAGCTGCCTGTGGAGGAGTGGGGAATCAAACCTGGCTCTCCCAGATTAGAGTCTGCGCTCCTAACCACTACACCAAACTGGCCTAGTCCTATTATTTTTTCCATCGGATGTCCTATACTGTATGATCACTTTCCCGCTCTTTTTCTGTGAGAAAGGGCAGGAGATAAATGAGCAGATGCTTGTATAATTTCCTAGCCAATATTCCCTCTGCTTAGGGAGACCCTGGGGAAACAGTGCCCCAGTTGGAATGAAGCCCCCCCACACAAAAATACACCTCCGTTTTTGCTTCTGGGCCTCCAAGGGTCCAAACCTGCTAATGTAGCCCCTGTGAGAAGAGCTCTGTAAACTCTTCGAGGATTAGCTACATTAGGGATGTGTCGCCTAATATGCAGAGCAGTTCCTGCTACAAAAAAGCCCTGCTTAAAACATTAGCATTGTTTATTTAACGATGTCTGATAACTGACACCTCTTGCTCTGAATTATTGCATCGAAATCTCTGTGCTGTTGCAATCTTGAGCGTGCTGTTCAGGTGTGTTATCTGTCAGCTGCAAACCTACGATGACGCAGCAGCAGCAGAACCGGAAGAAGCAGCAGAAGACAGCCAGTTCCACTGCGGGCCTGATAGAAGCCCCCCCCGGGGACCGGATCTTGCCCCTGGGCCGCATTTTTGACACCCCTGATATATACCGTCCAATATCTTGTGCCTGGGCACACAATTCCAAAATAGTCCAACAGTTTAACTCCTACATTGCCTAATAGAAAAAGAAGGTTGACGCGCCCCATCAGAACAGAACATTTATTATACGGTTGTGCCTTCTATCAGGCGACGTGGGAGTTAAACGGTTGGACTTTATTTTGGAATTGCACCTGAGATAGTGCATTCACTTAGTGCATTTGGAATTGCACTGAGATAGTGCATTAAATGCCAGCAATGCCCTTCGGCTCTCTGCATAGGACAAACAGGACAAACCCTGCGCCGGCGGAGAAATGGACACAAATCTGACACCAGGAATCACATGACTGAGAAACCTGTAGGGGAACAGTTCAACCTCGGCTGGGAGGTCGGGGTAAAAATCCATTAAATAAATAAATAAATAAACCTTCCAGGACATTCAATGGCTGACCTCAAAGTAGCTGTTTTATTGCAAAGGAACTTCAGGAGCAGAATGGAAAGGGAAATAGCTGAATTACACGTTATTACAACACTCGGAACAAACACCCCGCCAGGACTTAACAGGGATATTGGTTTCTTATCCCACTATATATACTAACTCATTCAATTTTCACATATGTATTCTCACCAAGTAGGGCTATACATCCCCTATATTTTGATGTTTTGCTTTTCCCTTTTTTGGGGGAAACAGCATATTATAATAGTGATTGTAATACAATGCAATATCTTCTTGTTCTCTGACATAACAATGCGATATCTTGTTGTTCTCTGACATGACAGGAAAAGGATTCTGTCAGTCAACTCCATGTTTTAGTGAAACAAAATGTTATTAATGCTCTTAACAATTAAGAATGTAATTGAATGTGTAATGTAATTTGGGAATGGTAGATTTCAATGTAATTCTCCGTTTTGGGGACAAGGAAAATACTCTGCATAGCCAAGATGCTGTAAACTTCACCTCCATTGTAGAAAGGAGACGGATGAAGGTCTAAGGACACATCAATCTCCAGTTCTAACCAACGCTCCCTCTAAGCTGTGGAGTCCTGTGAGCAAAACTTCTACTCTGTGAGCTCCTGGCATTAAGTTTGTGAGCGAGCGATTTGGCTCCCGCATAAATCAGTTTGCTCTGGAGCCCTCCTTCCTGAGCTAAGGCAAAAATGTGTGAGCTGGAGGCTAAAAAAAAGCTGTGAGCCGGCTCGCACTTAACTCAGCTTAGAGGGAACACTGGTTCTAACATATTTTTATCCCCTATGTTCGCCCCCCCCCCCCCCCAGGTTGAACTGAAACAGGTGATAACCAGAAACCGAGCTTGTCTTTCTTTTGATCTGAACAAGCCACCTATATGTACAACGATGATGTGTAATTCCGTTTTCATCGTCTGACAAAGTGTGCCTGCACATGATAGCTCACATCTTGAATAAAGCTCTGTTGGTCTTAAAGGTGCCCCCAGTGGACTCTAACTTTGTCCTGTTGCTTCAGACCCACACGGCTGCCCACCTTGATCCATCTAGAGCAGGGGTGGCCAAACTGCGGCTCGGGAGCCACATGCGGCTCTTTTACACATGTTGTGCGGCTCCCAGCAGGGCAGCTGGGGAGGTGAAGGGGAGCCATGCTTTTCCTTCCTTCCTTCCTTCCTTCCTTCCTTCCTTCCTTCCTTCCTTCCTTCCGCCCGCTTTCTTTGTTTCTCTCTTTCTT
>NW_015166563.1:33914-39824 GCF_001447785.1 Gekko japonicus | reverse complement strand
AAGGTGGGCCATTCTTTTCCTTCCTTCCTTCCTTCCTTCCTTCCTTCCTTCCTTCCTTCCTTCCTTCCTTCCTTCCTTCCTTCCGCCCGCTTTCTTTGTTTCTCTCTTTCTTTCCACCTCTTTCCCCCCCCCTCTCTCTCAGACAAATAAATATCATTAGCAAACAAATAAATATCATTGGGCAAACAAGTATCATTATCAATATCTGTTTTTACCCCTTTTGCTTTTATTTTTGGCAGTCTCGTTTAATGTTAATAACAAGCAAATTTGCATATTTTAAAATAAAAACGTGTTTGTAATATCTGTTCTTGTCTTGCGGGTCTCAGACCTCTGACGTTTATTCTATGCGGCTCTTATGTCGAGCAAGTGCGGCCACCCCTGGTCTACAGAAACGTTAACAACAAACTAAGCTTATACATTCCGGAGCACAAGAATTTCAGGATATTGTTGCCGAACGAGGGGGGAAAAACACCCTAGCAGCTACAATTTTATACCTCATAAAAAGTACTTACACTGTGAACATCAGCCATGACGATCATAATGTTCCGAAGCAACCGAGTTTCATTCTGCCCTTGGGTTAAAGCCTTGTTGAGATACAGAGAAGAAGAAGAAGAAAGCAGTATGTGTAATTCAGTACTAAATATTTAAATGACATGTATCTATTCATATAGAAGATTTGTAGAAGAAGAAGAGAAGAGAAGAGAGAAGAGATTGGATTTCTACCCCGCCCTTCACTACCCAAAGGAGTCTCAGAGCGGCTCACAAACTCCTTTCCCTTCCCCTCCCCACAACAGACACCCTGGGAGGTAAAAGAAGAAGAAGAAGAGATTGGATTTATACCCCGCCCTTCACTACCCAAAGGAGTCTCAGAGCGGCTTACAAACTCCTTTCCCTTCCCCTCCCCACGACAGATACCCTGTGAGGTAAAAGAAGAAGAAGAAGAAGAAGAGATTGGATTTATACCCCGCCCTTCACTACCCAAAGGTGTCTCAGAGCGGCTTACAAACTCCTTTCCCTTCCCTTCCCACAATCCTGTCGGTCTTTAAGGTGCTCTGGGCTCGAATCCTGCTCCATCCAAGGAGTGGGCCCTCAGAGCACCTAACAATTATGGTCCCCATTACAATCACAGCCTTAGCCATTCAAAACCAAAGGAAAGGATTACCTTGCTTCTGTCGACAACACTGTAAAACTCTAGATATCTGACAGGCGTGTAAGATTCAAGGTTGTCTCCCTAGAATGAAATACACATAAATTGGCGTTTGAGAACACTGTCATGCAGAATTGCATCAGTTGTGTTACTCTGGATTTCTAGGAGGGATGCAGAAACCCATCCGTCGCCAGATTTCTTTTAGTTTTGAGGAGTCCTGGTTTGTCTTTTCCTGGTTTCTCTTTCAAATAAGAACGTAAGAGAACATGAGCGAAGCCATGTTAGACCAGTCCTACACTCTGTGTCCCACAGTGGCCAAAATCCAGGTGCCATCAGGAGGTCCACCAATGGCTACAAGCAGGGGTCCTTTTGTAGAAAAAGTGGTGCAGGAGCTCATCAGCATAACTCATTAGCGTAACTTATCTACATACGTCACACACACCCTGACATCACCGGAAGTGTGTCAGAAAGCACTCAGGCTCCACTGGACTGTTTTTGCATTGCTAGCTATTGGGGGGGGGGGACGCACAGATCTGCACTCACAAAGGAGAGAGAGCTTGTACCTGAATAAAACTTTGTCTGGAAGGTGCCACTGGACTGTTTTGGATTGCTAGCTATGGGGTGGAATGCGCAGATCTGCCCTCACAGAGGAGGGAGAGCTTGTACCTGAATAAAACTTGGTCTTAAAGGTGCCACTGGGCTGCTGGGAGCAGGGGGTGGGGCTTGTTGCATGTGCCCACCAGTGTTCCCTCTAAGCTGAGTTAGTGTGAGCTAGCTCACAGTTTTTTAGCCTCTAGCTCACAGATTTTTGTCCTAGCTCAGTAAGGACGGCTCCAGAGCAAGCTAATTTATGCAGTAGTCAAATTGCTTGCTCACAACTTTAATGCCAGTCGCTCACAAAGGAGAACGTTTGCTCACAGGACTCTGCAGCTTAGAGGGAACATTGGTGCCCACCCCCTAGGCTCTTTACTGCCAGAGCTCCGCTCCTGTGCGCTCCCGCAGGAAATGACCCCTGGCTACAAGCACAGACAGCTTCAAGAGGGGATCGGTTTAGTTATTTATAATTTTATGCTTTTCATTATTTGCTTGGACTTCTTTATTTTGCGAGCCACCTTGAACAGGCAAAATGAAACATAAATGTTCTATATGAATAGATACGTATCATTTAAATATTTAGTACTGAATTATACATATTGCTTTTTCCTTCTTCTCTAAGCATCCCTTGTGGCTAATAACCACTCATGGACCTCTGCTCCATTTGTTTATCCAATTCCCTCTTGAAGCTGTTCATGCTTGTAGAAGAAGAAGAAGAGGAGGAGGAGATTGGATTTATACCCCTCCCTTCACTTCGAGTCTCAGAGCGGCTTACAAATTCCTTTCCCTTCCCCTCCCCACAACAGACACCCTGGGAGGTAGGCGGGGCTGAGAGAACTCTGACACAAACTGTTCTTTTTCAAGGACAGCTGTGCCAGAGCTTGTGACTGACCCAAGGTCACATCAGCAGATGCAAGTGGAGGAGTGGGGAATCAAACCCAGTTCTCCCAGATTAGAGACCACGCACTTAACCACTACACCAAACTGGCTGCCACCACTTCCTGCAGCAGTGAATTCCACCTGCTCATGACTCTTTGGATGAAGAAGGACTTCCTTTGATCTGTTCTAAGCCAACTGTTCATTAATTTCACGGAGTGCCCACGTGCTCTTGTCCTGTCTACACCAGTTTGGTGTAGTGGTTAAGTGCGTGGTCTCTAATCTGGGAGAACTGGGTTTGATTCCCCACTCCTCCACTTGCACCTGGCTGGATGACCTTGGGCAAGCCGTAGTTCTGATAAGAGCTGTTCTTGAAAAAGAGCAGTTTCTGTCAGAGCTCTCTCAGCCCCACCTACCTCCCAGGGTGTCTGTTGTAGGGAGAGGAAGGGAAAGGAGTTTGTAAGCCGCTCTGAGACTCCTTCAGGTAATGAAGGGCAGGGTATAATTCGGATCTCTTCTCTTCTTCTTCTTGTGCTTTCTTCTATCCCATGCCTGATTTTGTAAACCTCTATCACGCCACCTCTCAAATCGTCATTCCTCCAAGCTAAAGAACCCTAACCTCCTTAACCTTTCCTTATAAGGAAGGTGTTTTGTGATTATTTTATGGTCATTTTCTGCACCTTTTCCAATGCTATAATATCTTTTTTGAGGTAATAATCCAGTTTGGGACCGTTCCTCTACTATTACATTCATTTTATGTTTGTTTAGTGATTTATTTGTTTAAGGTATGATATCTTTTTTAAAAAAATCAAGCTTTGTTATGATATATCATTTATAGTAGGGGCTGCGGTGGCTCAAGCGGTTAAGACACTGAGCTGCAGACTGGAAGGTCGGTAGTTCAGCAGTTCGAGACCCGAGTGTGCCGTGTGACGGAGTGAGCTCCTGCCTCTGGCCCCAGCTCCTGCCAGCCTAGCAGTTCGAAAGCAAGACACTGCAAGTAGATAAATAGGTACCGCCTCGGTGGGGAAGGTAACAGCATTCCGTGCGCCTCGGCATCTAGTCATGCCGGCCACATGGACCATGGAGAAGTCTTTGGACAGCGCTGGCTCTTCGGCTTGGAAACGGAGATGAGCACCGCACCCCTAGAGTCGGATTCGACTGGCTTTCGAGCAAGGGAGACCTTTACCTTTACTAACGCATGCATCAGAGTTCAGGCTGCCCCTTTTCCCTTCACCTCTCAAAGGAACCCATAAGAACCTAAGAGAAGCCAATGCTGGATCAGGCCAATGGCCCATCTAGTCCAACACTCTGTGTCCCACAGTGACCAAAAAGTGGCCGGTGCCATCAGGAGGTCCAGCAGTGGGGGCCAGTCATTCTATGTCTCCAAACTTTTGCCGCTTTCAAAATAATATATCTGGTAAGATCTTTCTAAAAAAAAAAAAGATAGGTACATTTTGAGATACTGGAGATGGGTCCACGAGATGATGCAAGAGATATTGAGAACTAAAATACCATTTTTGCCTGAAATAATATTACTAAACATATTTCCAAAGGACTTTGATAAAGGTGATAGATATTTGATAGTACATCTATCTACGGCAACAAGAATACTATATGCAAAATATTGGAAACAAACGGAAGCACCAAAGAAGCAAGAGTATGTGAATAAACTGTTGGAGACGGCGGAAAATGATAAACTCTCATCGTTGATGAGAGGGGCAACAGACCCAACATTTCAAAAGATGTGGAAAAAACTGTATGACTGGTACAATATAAATGCATAGTTTAAAGTAATGAAATTTTTGGTAGGATTAACCTCTTTTAGTTAAACAGAAACTATGGTAAAAAGATAGGAGTACACAGAGACTTAAGCAAACCCAAAGAAATTTTTGATATGGTAATAGAGTTATAAGAAAAATATACTGATCTCATTGTATGTTTTATGTTTGTAAGTGGGTGTTTGTGATGTGTTGCATGTATGTTTGTTTGTGTATGATATGAAAAATAATAAAAGTGTACCTAAGGGGTACTTAAAAAAAAATCCAAACAAAGAAAACCCGGACAAATTACCTCTCTGTCAGAGGAATCTGGGTTGCTGCCATAAACCGCTGTGATTTGTGGGAAGTCACTTGCCCAGTTTACTCTGTCTCCCTGGAGTCCTCGGCAGGGCTCCTGGTCCTCTAGAGCTCTCCGGTAGATCAGGTGTTGAAACGTGGGAGAAGTCTCAATGGGTTCAATCTCATAGTTCAAGCTCTCAATCTGCAGATGTCCCCTGCAGAGAGAAAACTCAAAAATCAACCCTTAGGGACAACAAGACAAGAAAGGCACGTTCTTATGGCTCTTTGCGGCCCAGTAAAATGTCGACCGAGCCCCGATGGTTTCATATTTCACACCATGGCTGGTTCCGCATCTGGGGTTCGCTCCACATTTTCTCAGCGCGGAGGAAAAGGTGCGGCTCAGAACCACATTCAAAGGCCCATTCCGCGTCTAGCATTCGCTCCGCTGTTTTACCAAACCCACTGTTGGAACAGAAATTCCCTTCTACAGTTGCATGCCTCTTTCACGTCTTTTTTCAAGAACAGTTGTACCAGAACTATGGCCTTCCCAAGGTCATCCAGCCAGGTACAAGTGGAGGAGTGGGGAATCAAACCTGGTTCTCCCAGATTAGAGTCCGGGCACTTAACCACTACATCTGTCTGCATAGATTTATGGCCGTTTAATGGCCGTTCAGGGGTGACTCTGAAGTCAGTACAGCCTTGGCCTGGGGTATTTGAATGTGGTTTTGAACGGCATCTTTTTTATGTTCCAGGGTGGGCTTGGTAAAACAACAGAGGGAACGGCTAGATGCGGATTGGGCCAAACACCCCAGGTCAATGCCATACTGCTCCTTTCCATGGTAGACCTTAAATCCTGGTTCAATCCTGTCCCCAAACTTATATTCTACACTAAACGCGAGTTCACCCCTGTAGAAGAAGAGGAAGAAGAAGAGATTGGATTTATACCCCGCCCTTCCCTACCCAAAGGAGTCTCAGAGCAGCTTACAAGCTCCTTTCCCTCCCCCTCCCCACAACAGATACCCTTTGAGGTAGGTGGGGCTGAGAGAGCTCTTTCGAGAAGAAGAAGAAGAAGAGATTGGATTTATACCCCACCCTTCCCTACCCAAAGGAGTCTCAGAGCGGCTTACAAGCTCCTTTCCCTTCCCCTCCCCACAACAGACACTCTGTGAGGTAAAAGAGGAAGAAGAAGAGATTGGATTTATACCCCGCCCTTCACTACCCGAAGGAGTCTCAGAG
>NW_015166563.1:27393-32380 GCF_001447785.1 Gekko japonicus | reverse complement strand
CCTCCGTCGCTTCTCCCGGCATCTGATCGTGCCGGGGAGGGAATGATCAGGGGATCAATGTGATCCCGCCGCGGCGTGTTTCTTTTGGTGCGGCTTTCAGAAGCCGCGCTTCAGCCCGTCCCTTTCCGCCCCGTGTGGCAGGGGCCAGTGTAGTGTAGAATGTAAGTCCGGGAACAGGGTTGAACCAGAATTTAAGGTCTAGTGCGGAATCACCCCTTGAGAGGAGAGAACTGCGAGGTATCAATGCCTTTGTCTAAAACTGTTTGGAAAGGACTTGGAAGAAACGACGTTTCATAAAATGTAAGAGTATGGGACTTTTTAGTCTGGAAGGAAGAAGAAGGGAAAAGGAGACGAGGAGGAGGAGGAGATTGGATTCATACCCCGCCCTTCACTCGGAGTCTCAGAGCAGTTTACAATCTCCTTTCCCTTCCCCTCCCCACAACAGACACCCTGTGAGGTCGGTGGGGCCGAGAGAGCTCTTTCGAGGACTGCCCTTGAGAGAACAGCTCTGAGGGAACTTGTGGCTGACCCAAGGTCACAGCAGCTGACTGCATGTGGAGGAGCGGGGAATCAAACCCGGTTCTCCCAGATTAGAGTCCGCACTCCTAACCACGACACCAGACAGGCATGTTATTAGGGTTGGGCCACTGATAGAGATCTCAAGTGAAAACACACACGTATAGCCACAAAAACTTTTCAGTTCTAGCTCCAAGTCTGCATTACCAGAGCCCCTTCCAGATAAACAGGACAACCTTAGAGTCCGTGGTGTCTTCCACGTATCCGGTGTAGTAGCAGTCATCCTGCAAGGCACAATTTACATCTTCAGAACACGCTCCAGTGAGGCCAAAGAGAGGAGGAGAAGAGGAGGAGGAGGAGGAGGAGAAGGAGGAGGAAATAAAATAATTTTATTTCAGGAACATAAGCTTTGATAAGCATAGAGGGGGAAAAACCTTGGAAAATAAAAGAGACGACACTCACTAAATGGTACACAAGAAATTCCAACTCTAAAGAGGACCTAATATCAAAAATCTTAGAATTGGCACAAATGGACGCTCTGAGTTTAATTCTTCAAGGTAAAGATCAAAATATACTGAATAACAGATGAATAAGGGTATATAAATGGATAAAAGATGAAATGGCCGAATAAACAATTATGTAATAAGACGTATAAGACTTGCAAACTGTGTTAACTAAAAATTTATGTCATCTGAGAAATTGAAATGTTATGTGTGTGGAAAATTGGAAAAATAAAATTGGGGGGGGAAAAGAAATTCCAACTCAATTTTTTTCCGTATAAGAATTGATATTTCCTCTTGACACCTTCTTTATGATATGTGCTTGTAATGTTTGTCTTGTAGCAAAATGATGAATAAGAGAATTTACTTCTGAGGAAGTCATAAGAGAATTTACTTCTGAGGAAGTTTAGGAGCGAAACAAAGACTCAGGCCGGAAGTTTCGTTAATATATTGATGTATTGTGATTCTCTTAATGTATTGTGATCTGTTTTATAATATTGAGATTCTTACGTATGTATGAATTAATAGGTGGTATTTTATAAATTTATGAATTAAGCACTTTAAAAATTAATTTACATTTTGTATAAAATTTCAATATAGTATCTATTGCATTATATACAAAACGTTGCCCTGGTTGCTTCTATAACTCTGAGCAAAAATACCAGGTGCCATCAGGAGGTCCAGCAGTGGGGCCAGGACACTAGGAGCCCTCCCACTGTTGCCTCCCTCCCAAGCACCAAGAAGACAGAGCATCCCTTGCCCCAGACCGAGAGTCCTTATCTATACCTTGTGGCTCATAGCCACCGATGGACCTCTGCTCCATATGCTTATCCAATTCCCTCATAACATAAGAACATAAGAGAAGGCAATGATGGATCAAGCCAATGGCCCATCCAGTCCAACACTCTGTGTCACACAGTGGCCAAAGATACCAGAAGCCATCAGGAGGTCCACCAGCGGGGTCCTGACACCAGAAGCCCTCCCACTGTTGCCCCCCCTCGCCAGGTACCAAGAATACAGAGCATCCCTTGCCCCCGACCGACAGTCTGGAACCCTTACAGATTGTGAAGACCTTGGGTTCTGTTATTAGAGAGTCAACACGGAATGTTTCCTTCAAGAGTTGATAAGTAGTAATTGATAGGAATCGGGATTGCTACATGCTCAGATGAAGCAAATACTGTGAAACGGATTGTTTTCAGTGCGCAGCATTTGTTGCATGTGAGCAATTATAGAAGAACATTTTCTACAGAAACCACAGTAAACGTTTCTGCAACTTATCTTTTATTGACTCTTCGTTATTTTTGTCCCGGATGTTGTTTTTGGTATCCCACTTCCTTCCGTGATCTCTAATTTTTGGCTGCCACCTGGATGTTGGCAGCCCTAACTGGAGATCAGTTGGGATTCCAGGAGAACTCCCTGCCCCTCCTGGCGGGTTGGCAACCCGAAGAATAAGCAATGAGTCTCACTCAAGTCTTGAGTTACATCCAGAAGCTTTTATCCCTCCCGATTCACTGCCATCAAGGACAGGGATAAGCCTCCAAAGTTACTATCAAAATCAACCATTTTTAGACAAAGAATCATGTTTCCTGTCCCCTTCAGCTATCTCAACAGAATTTACCTGAATGTACGGATAATCTGCGATCCAGTCTCCTTTCATATTGTAAGAATAGACAGGCATGTTTGGAAGTACAAATGCTCTGGAAGATAAAGAGAAATCAGAAATGGCAGGCGGACTATAATTTGCCCTCTTTGGGGCACAATGTGTTCATGGCTGAATGACCCCTTCAGGTCTATCGACACCTATAGAATGTAGCTTAGGAAAAAGAATTTGGTGCAATCATTTAACGTATACTTTTATTGCCAGGTAATTAATTACTGCCAACCTAGCGGTTCGAAAGCAAGAAATTGCAAGTAGATAAATAGGTACCACTTCGGTGGGAAGGTAACAGCGTTCCGTGCGCCTTGGTGTTTAGTCATGCCGGCCACATGACCACGGAAACGTCTTCGGACAGCTCTGGCTCTTCGGCTTTGAAATGGAGATGTGCACCGCAACCCTAGAGTCGGATTCGACGGGCTTTCAAGCAAGGGAACCTTTATCTTTACTTTAATTGATTAATAGGTTAGCCACTGAACACCAAAGCCCACACAAAACAGAATCGCTGCACTTGCTCAGACTGGGAAGGGTAGCCATGATGATGGAGCTAGAAAAGATCCTTACATGAAAGTATGTGTTACTGGTGACCCAGATCAAGATAATTTAAGCCATAGTATTCCCCGTTACTATGTATGGGTGTGAAAGTTGGACAATGACAAAAGCTGATGGGAAGAAGAAGAAGAAGAAGAAGAAGAAGAAGGGGAGGAGGAGGAGGAGGAGATTGGATTTATACCCCGCCCTTCACTACCCAAGGGAGTCTCAGAGCGGCTTGCAAACTACTTTCCCTTCCCCTCCCCACAACAGACACCCTGGGAGGTAGATGGGGCTGAGAGAGCTCTTGACAGAAACTGCTCTTTTTCAAGAACAGCTCTGACAGAACTATGGCTTGCCCAAGGTCATCTAGCAGGTGCAAGTGGAGGAGTGGGGAATCAAACCCAGTTCTCCCAGATTAGAGTCCGCGCACTTAACCACTACACCAAGTAGATTCATTTGAATTGTGGTGTTGAAGGAGAGTTTTGCAGATACTGTGGACCATCAAAAAGAGAACTTGGTGGGTTCTAGACCAAATCAAGCCTGAACACTCCCAGGAAGCTAAAAATATCAAATAGAGGCTATCATGCTTTGGTCACTGTTGCAGAATGTGCCTGATCCGCCCTGTCCTCCTAAGGGTTCCGAACTCCCTGGAGGGGCTTTTCTTAACCTCTTGAGTAATCCAACATCATTCACCATCTGCCCCTTTTGCAAGGAATTGCCCACTGGGTGGGGCAGGTCTCCCAGCTTCCCTTCCACGTCCCGGGTCCTTGCCTCTTGAAATGGTGGAGATCTATGTGGTACAGAGAACCACTCCCAACATCAAAAGTTTAAAGTATTTATTGAAAAGAAAATGTTTATTAGCATACTTTTATCACAGCACCAGATCTGAGCAAGGAAAACAAAAGAAATTGGTAAAAAAAAAAACCCTCACAAATCCTCTGTCCCTCTCACTATACCTGCCCTATCTGATGTTAAACTAGGACAGGCTCTTTAAGCTTCATTACCTTAAAGCTTCCTTCAGATCTCCAGGCTACTGCATGGTCAAAATGGCTGCCTGCTTGCAGAGCCCAGCTCAGAGTTCTTCCTTCAATGCAGCATCCCAAAGAGGAGAGAGCTATTTCCTATTGCACTGAGATTTTATCATCTCTGTCTCCCCTCCTACTCGATCCCAGCTTTTCCAGTTGTCTCCAGGAATCTATTCCTCAGCCTCTCTAGACTTTGACACCTCCAGACCTCTGTTCCCTGCTTGGAGAAGGGGGAGGTTTGAACTGGCCCAACCCATTGTCTCTCCTGCTAGATCTATTAGCATTTGTAAGAAGGTGAGCCTGGAAAGCCACTGATGGACTTCCTCTTTGGGATGCCTGTTCTCTGCCCAGAGATAAACTTTTAAAACGCACAGTGGAAGCTTGCTGCTTGCCAGCCTCCCAGGAGAAAATGCATTTTGTCACAGTCACATTATGAGAAGACAAGAGTCACTGGAAAGGACAATAATGCTAGGCAATGTTGATGGCAGCAGGAAAAAGGAAGACCCGACTTGAGATGGATTGACTTAATCAAGGAAGCCAGAAACAAGAGAGAGGAAGGATACACATATAAAAAATTGTTTTATGATGGCATTAGAACTGTGTCTACAAAAGTATAAGTGACTCCAAAGTTAAATCCATCTCATGGAGTCAACCCATCTCATGTTGAGTCTTCCTCTTTTCCTACTGCCTTCAACTTTTATAAGATTTTATACAATTTTATAAAATTTTATAAGATTATGCATGGGATAGAGCAGGTA
>NW_015166563.1:17791-26891 GCF_001447785.1 Gekko japonicus | reverse complement strand
GGGGGGGGCAACAGTGGGAGGGCTTCTGGAGTCCTGGCCCCACTGCTGGACCTCCTGATGGCACCTGGTATTTTTGGCCACTGTGTGATACAGAGTGTTGGACTGGATGGGCCTTTGGCCTGATCCAACATTGGCGTCTCTTATGTTCTTAACTTTTCCTAGCATTATTGTCTTTTCCAGCGAATTTGGTTTTCTCATGATGAGACCAAAGTACTACAGTTTCAGTTTAGTCATTTTAGCTTCTAGGGAGAGCTCAGGTCTGAGAGAAGGACAACATTCAAGAAGCATTTTTTCCCCAAACCCCACTTTCTTTTAACTTCAGAGCCACTTATACTTCCGTACTCACAGTTCTAAGGCCACCACAAAACAAAATCTTCTATGGATATCCTCCCTCTCTCTTGTTTCTATTTACACACACAAATAAATTTGGTGTTTCTCCATACGGAGAGGTTTTTTAGGACGGAAGCTTTAGGCCGACGGTGAAGTTTTATGTATGGCTATTTAGTTATATCTTTAAAAAAAAAATCAAAATAAGAAAGCAGCCACTTACATATGTCTTAGGTGAATGATTCGGTAACTTCCTTCCACTTTAAGTATGTACGACACATCAGCCTGGTGAGACAGGGGAATATGCAGAACGGTTTATTACCAATATTGACCTATTAACTCTCATAAACTAGACCAAGGAACAATTAGAAGTCAGCCCACAGAATTCTGAACTCAGCAAACATACTTTTAAGTCAGCCTGTGGCTACAGTGGGGGCTATTGGGGGCTCTGCTGCCTCCCTTAAAGGGCCTGCCCTCTTCCTTAAAGGGCCCCTGCTTCTTAAAGACACCATAGAAGTCGACACCAGCCTGAGCATGGAACAACTCAAAGAAACAGTACAAGATCTTGTCGAAGGCTTTCACGGCCAGAGTTCATTAGTTGCTGTAGATTTTCCAGGCTGTCTGGCTGTGGTCTTGGCATTGTAGGTCCTGACGTTTCACCAGTAGCTGTGACTGGCATCCTCAGAGGTATAACACAGAAAGATGGAGTACTCTCTGTGTCAAGGCGAGAAGAAGAATGGTAGGCAGGTAATTTATATCTACTCAGGAAGGTGGGATAGGGCTGAGTCATTATCTTGTAGGAGTCCCCCAGGCTGTGAACATGCTAATGGAGGAGCTTTCCTGAGGAGCTTCTTTTATATATGGATTGTGTCCTGAGGAGGTTTCCTGTTTCCTGAGGAGGTTCTAATCTTATCTGTAGTGCTATTGTCAGATGTAAAGCCTTTTGTGCTTTTCAGGACAGGAAACCATGCCCTATTTATTTTTAAACTCTCTTCTTTCCTGTTGAGATTGGTTTTATGTTTATGAATTTCAATGGCTTCCCTGTGTAATCTGACATGGTAATTAGATGTGTTGTACAGCCTTTCAGTTTCTTGGAACAAAATACTGAGTACCAGCGATCCGTCATCTCTGGACTATGGAAGTCACTGAGCACCTTGTTTTTAAATTACGATTTTAAGATGTATTATGTTTTAATCTATTATGTATATTATGTTTTATTATGGCGAGGTCTGCCTTGCCTCTGTAAGCCGCCCTGAGCCCTTTGGGGAGGGCGGGGCATAAATAAATAAATAAATAAATAAATTCTGTTTGAGTTAGGCTATGTTCAGCCACTGCTGATTTTACAGGTTGGCCAAGTCTGCAGTGTCTTTCATGTTCTTTTATTCTTGTCCGAATGCTACGCTGTGTGGTCCCGATGTAAACCTGTCCACAATTGCATGGTATGCAGTATACTCCTGCAGAAGTGAGGGGGTATCTTCTGTCTTTTGCCAATCGTAGCATCTGTCGTTTCTTCCCAAAAGCATAGGAGCCCAACATCGCCTGGAGACCCCAGGCCCCAGGGAGGCCAGGCTTACTGCAACAAGGGCCAGGTCCTTTTCAGTGGTGGCTCCTACCTGGTGGAATGAGCTCCGGAGGAGATCAGGGCCCTGCAGGACCTTTTACATTTCCACAGGGCCTGCAAGACAGAGCTCTTCCGCCGGGCTTTCGAGTAGGAGCCGCCACTGCCACTACCATTACCACCATTGGTAGACCTGAGGGGTGGCCCCATCAAGATCAACCATGACTTCGCTGTGACCAGTACTGCTGGATGGGGTCGAGTAACATCTATGGGTCTTTAATCTCCCTATTGCTATGCAAGATACCGGGGAGTCCATCTTGCAAATTTGATTCCATCTTGTTAAATTTTGATTTTAACTCCTGATGTTGTTTTATGCTTTGGCACTTGGGGCCCTATCGTAAGCCGCCCTGAGCCCACTTGCGGGGAGGGCGGGGTAGAAATGTAATAATAAATAATAAATTAATTAATTAAAAAGCTTTTTGGAAGAAGTGGGGGTGGTGCGCGCCCCTCTCCCTTCCCCCCTGTAAGATTTAAAGGGCCTTCCAGCAGATTGGTGGGCCATGTGCTCCCTGCTGAAAAACAAAGGGGCCCTTTAAATATTGCAGGAGGGAAGGGTGCATACCACCACCCCCTTTATTATAGCAAGTAATGGCAGCTCCACCAGCAAAAAATTTGCCACACAAGCCGTAAAATCCTGGCTACGACCCGGCTCTTAAGTACCATTAATGAGGATTACAGTAATTCTGGAAGGCAACATAAGAACATAAGAACAAAACGTAAGAACACAAGAGACGCCAATGTTGGATCAGGCCAATGGCCCCTCCAGTCCAACACTCTGTGTCCAGCAAAGTCCCAATCTTCTACTGCCAACTGACACAGACTACCCTCTGAAACAATTCACAAGAACATAAGAGAAGCCAATGTTGGATCAGGCCAATGGCCCATCCAGTCCAACATTCTGTCACAACAGTGGTCAAGAATACCAGGTACCATAAGGAGGTCCAGCAGTGGGGCCAGGACACTAGAAGCCATCCCACTGTTGCCCCCCCCCAAAAAAACAACAAGAATACAGTGCATCACTTGCCTCAGGCTGAGAGTTCCTATCTATACCTTGTGGCTAATAGCCACTGATGGAACTCTGCTCCATATACTTATCCAATTCCCTCTTGAAGGCATCCATGCTTGTGGCTGCCACCACCTCCTGTGGCCGTGAATTCCATGTGTTAATCACTCTTTGGGTGAAGATGGACTTCCGTTTATCCTTTTATCCAAGAGCTATTAGCTAAAAGGAACTTTCATGCAGAGAGGTTCCCTGCCTCAGAGCGGCTAGGGTTGCCATTTGCCAACCTCCAGGTGGGGCCTAAAGATCTCCTAGGATTACAATTGAGGGCAGGAACGCACAGGAACGGAGTTCCGGCTGGCTCCCAAGTTGGCCACACCCAGTAGGAACTCATTAGCATAATAGGCCACACCCAACAGCTACATAAGGGGTGTGTGGCCTAACATGCAAAGGAGTTCCTGCTACAAAAAAAGCCCTGGGTTTTGACAACAAACAAGGTAAACAGAATAAGACGCAAAAGGTGGGTATGGCTGGATGACCACACTTCTGGGAACATGGGGGTGTGGCCTAATAGGCTAATGAGCTGTGCTGTCAGGGGTGTGGCCTAACATGCTAATATGTTTCTGCTGTTGGGTGTGGCCTGTTATGCTAATGAGTTCCTGTTGGGCTTTTTCTACCAAAAGAGCCCTGCCTGGGATCATAAATGATCTTCAGTTGACAGGAATCCATTCCCCTGGGGAAGATGGCTGCTTTGGACCCTATGGCGTTATACACCCTCCAAAGCAGCCATTTTCTCCAGGGGAATGGCTGTCTGTCCTCTGGAGATCAATTGGAATAGAAGGACATAACCAGGACCCACCTGGAGGTTGGCAACTCTAGGGAACATGCTGTTACAGTCTTCCTGGTTCTCTGCCAAATGACATCCATGCCCTGTCCGATCTATTAAAGTTTCACAGGGCTTGTAAGTAGTGTTCCCTCTAAGCTGACTTAGTGTGAGCTAGCTCAGAGTTTTTTTAGCCTCCAGCTCACACATCTTCTTTGTCGTCGCTGAGGAAGGAGGACTCCAGAGCAAGCTAATTTATGCAGGAGCCAAATCGCTCGCTTGCAACTCTAATGCTAGTAGCTGACAAAGTAGAATTTTTGCTCACAAGGATCCACAGCTTAGAGGGAGCATTGCTTGTCAGGCAGAGATGTCCCGCCAGGCCTTTGGTTGAGGCCAGCGACTGTTTCTTACATCAGCCCGGCACCCTCTCTCCCTCTCCCCTCCAAAAAATAAAAATCTGAATGCTAGACATGCCATCTGTTCTTAAAATGTTTTAAATATTTATGCTGACTGTTTAATATTGCATGCTCGTGGTTTTAATTGGTTTTATAATTGTATCGAGCCATTCTGTTGCAAACTGCCCTGAGCCCCGCGTAAGAAATCTAATGAAATAAATAAATAAAATAAAAAAATAGAGGCAGCTGGCTGGCCACCGTGTGAGACAGGATGCTGGACTGGATGGACCCTCCCTGGTCTGATCCAGCAGGGCTCTTCTGAGGTTCCTATCAGGGGAAGGCCTCAGCCTCCCTGCCCTGTTCCTGGCCCTCCAGAGGAACTGGTTGGCCACTGCGTGAGACAGGAGGCTGGACTAGATGGACCCTCACTGGCCTGATCCAGCAGAGCTCTTCTGAGGTTCTTGTCAGGGGAAGGCCTCGGCCTCTCTGCCCTGTTGTTGGCCCTCCAGAAGAACTGGTTGGCCACTGTGTGAGACAGGAGGCTGGACTAGATGGGCCCTCACTGGTTGGATCCAGCAGGGCTCTTCTCCATCTTCTTTTTTTAAATCCCCAAAGGGATGTTTTTTATTTTGCAAAGACTACAAAAACTACAAAGATATAATAGGGAAGGGACTACAACTAAGGATAAAGGAAAGCAATCCACACTAAATTAAACCCCAAGAGGAGGAGATCTTGTCACTGTTAGTAAAAATGTTAGTGCTATAAGTGTTAATATCACAATATACTTGTAGAGTTCTTGCTTATAACAGTTCGCTATTTATATGTTATTTTGTTAGTTGTTATGAGAGAAATCTCTGATCATCTTCTTGTTCTTCGCTTCAAAAGGCCATTTACCAAGTCCTTCTGCCTTTACTTCGGCTTTCTGTCTCTAAAATCGTATACCACTTAGGCTGGTCCTGCATCCTTTTCTACCGCAGAATCCTCTTCCGTTCCCGAGGTAGCAGAGTCACTAGACTTCGTTTCATCCTCTTTGGACTCTTCTTCTGTTCCCAGCTGATGACGCAAAAATTCTTTAGCTTTAAAAGTGGAGTCTATCTTCTCTCTTCTGTCGTTGATCTTAAAGATGACACCCTCCGGGACCGCCCATCTGTATGATATCCCATTAGTTTGAAGGAAAGAAATTAAGTCCTTGTAATTTTTTCCCTTTTGTCTAATTTCAAATGGAATATCCTTTAAAGTTTTGATGATTACATTTCCCATTTTCAGTGGAGTTGCTGATGTTGCTTTTAAGATGGCATCTCTGGTTTGTCTTCTTGAGAACCTGACCACTATTTCACCAGGTAGGCTATTTTTTAATACAGTTGGAGTATGCCCTATAGGCTGACTCAATTTCATTTACAAGTTCATTCGCTGTTAAGATCTACTACAGGAGCGATGATCTCACTAAGAACCCCCTTCAGGTCCTCCCGATCCGTTTCAGGAACTCCCTGAAACCTGAGAATCATGTTAGCTTTTTCCATCTGTAGCTGCAACACTTGGTTTTCTTGATAATTTTTCTTCGTTTCTACTTTTCCCATTCTTTTCTTCAACTTCTTGCTTGTGGTGTCTATCTCTTTAATTTTCTCGTTTACCTGCTCCACTTTTTTTCTCTGTTTCGTTCAGCTGGAGCTGCTGTGCTGCAAAGTTTTTATTCATCACAGTCAATTGCTGGTTAATACCATCGAGTTGTTCCATCACCGACTTAAGCATATCCGCCTGGAGTTTGATGACATCTGTTCCCTCTTCCGGTTTCGGACTCTGTCTGCCCGGCGGTTTCATTTTAAACTTTCTTTGTTGGGCCGCCATCTTTCCCATTTTGTTTACAGTTTCTACCGCTTCTTCGTGACTCGGAAAACTCGCCCAATGACTTCGCAAATCAGATAAGTCTCTCAAAATACATTCGGTTTACTTCCTCCCCTCTCCCCCTTCGTGTCACTTAACAGTTCATTCGCATAAGAGGGCCCCCTCTTTGCAATCTCTTTTATCAGCAGAGGGGGGGGGATCGCTTTTAAAGTTTCTCCGTTTTATTCAGAACTCACGTTCATTGCTGGTCAGTTTCTCTGACCATGCTCAGTTTTTACGCCATTCCGCTCGATCTACGGTGCCACTCAGCAACTGGACCATTGGGGCGGAGGGGAGCTTCAACTGTGCCATCTAAGAGGCTACCCCTCAAAAGCCCCCTGGCCTGGAGCCTATCGCAAAGGCTCCGCGGGGGTGTCACTTGAGATGGCACCCCTCCAGGCCGCTGATGTGCGATTCACCCTTCCCCGGTTTGGGGAGAGCTTCTGCCACCGCTGCTCCGCAAGCTGGAAGTCCCAGCAGGGCTCTTCTGAGGTTCTTATGCTGCTCCCACACAGGAATCCTATGCTATCTTGCAGCACATGAATGCACAAAACTGCTTTATACTGAGACCTCTTCTGCACTTCAGTGTGACGCCGGGGACATTGCACAGAACACTCTAGTTTAAGGGCAAAACTCTATGGTTTTAAGCCAGTTTTACCAAAGAGTTTTGCCCTTAAATCAGAGCATCCCCGCACAACATCCTTGGTGTGATGACTTCGCTTCAGGGTGACATCATTCCGGGGATGTCCCGGAACGCCCCCCAAATCCCCCCATCAGAGTGACGAGGGGACCTCGCAACCCTATCGTGGACTCTTCAGACTTTCCTCCAACCCCCTAACCATCTTGATTGCCCTCTTCTATACTTTTTCCAGCTGTGCAATGTCCTTTTCATAGAATCATAGAATGTTAGAGTTGGAAGGGACCTTGCAGGTCATCTAGTCCAACCCCCTGCACTCTGCAGGAGCATAGCCGAAAGAGAGCCCTACAACATACCCGAAAGATGGTCGTCCAGCCTCCGCTTGAAAACGTCCAGCCAAGGAGCATCCACCACCTCCGGAGGCAGACTGTTCCACTGCTCAACCACTCTTACAGTTAAGAAATTTCTCCTGATATTTGGTAACGACTCCCTTGTCATTTCCACCCATTAGATCTAGTCTTGCAATCCGGAGCAAGAGAGAAGAGATCTGCTCCATCTTCTACATGACAGTCCTTCAGATACTTGAAAACTACAATCATGTCCCCTCTAAGCCTTCTCTTTCCCAGGCTAAATGGACCAAACTCTTTCAGCCTTTCCTCATAAGACTTGGATTCCAACCCTCTCACCATCTGGGTCGGCCTCTTCTGGACACACTCGAGCTGGTCAACCTCCTTCCTAAACTGTGGTGCCCAAAACTGGACACAGGACTCCAGATGAGGCCTGACCATAGCACAATAGAGCGGAACGACCACCTCCCGTATCTTTTGGAGATATGGTGAGCAGAACTGTACACAGTATTCCAAAGGAGACTGCATCAGAGATCTGTACAGGGGTATTACAAAACCACCTCCCGTATCTTTTGGAGATATGGTGAGCAGAACTGTACACAGTATTCCAAAGGAGGCTGCATCAGAGATCTGTACAGGGGTATTACAAAACCGGCCATTTTATTCTTTGGAGATATGGTGAGCAGAACTGTACACAGTATTCCAAAGGAGGCTGCATCAGAGATCTGTACAGGGGTATTACAAAACCGGCCATTTTATTCTCTATCCTTTCCCTAATATTCCCTAACACAGAGTTTGCCTTTTTTTTTTCACCACTGTAGCACTTTGCCTGAGACCCTAGAAAATTGCTGCCCATCCGAGTGGAAAACACTGGCCTTGAGGAACCAGGGGCCTGATTTCCTTAACTCATTAGGATTGGCTACATTAGGGGTGTGTGGCCTAACATGCAAAGGAGTTCCTGCTACAAAAAAAGCCCTGGGTTTTGACAACAAAGCAGGTAAACAGAATAAGAAACAAAAGGTGGGTGTGGCTGGATGAGCACACTTCTGGGAACATGGGGGTGCGGCCTAATGTGCTAATGAGCTGTGATGTCAGGGATGTGGCCTATTATGCTAATGAGTTCCTGCTGGGCTTTTTCTACAAAAAGAGCCCTGATCAGAAGCAAATATTGGGAGCAAATCAAACACTCCTTCAATTCCAAACGACAGCGTTTACAGTCCTGAGAAGTACGTTACCTCCAACTGGAAGTTATCTTTTAATTTCAGCTGTCGGGGCACGATGACTTCTGTGAAAGCATATCTTGACGGTTTTACAGAATCTGTCAAAGAGAAAAAAACAAAAAGCATGACCCTGTTTTGCATTCCTCTTCCAAAGCTGCCATTTTCTCCCAGGAGGAGTTTTTTAATCTACGTAGTCAGGAGACCAGTTGTAATTTTGGGAGATCTCCAGGCCCCACTGGCAAAACTAACTGGGCTGTAAATCCTGCCTACGTTTCTTAGACTTCTTAAATCATATTGCCCTCAATGTGGGAAGGAGACCAAGGCCAGCAAGTTCTGTTGCCATGGATGGTGCTTTCTTAGAACACAAGAACCTCAGAAGAGCCCTGCTGGATCAGACCGGTGAGGGTCCATCTAGTCCAGCCTCCCGTCTCACACAGGGGCCAGCCAGTTCCTCTGGAGGGCCAGCAACAGGGCAGAGAGGCCGAGGCCTTCCCCTGATAAGAACCTCAGAAGAGCCCTGCTGGATCAGGCCAGTGAGGGTCCACCTAGTCCAGCATCCCGTCTCACACGGTGGCCAGCCAGTTCCTCTGGAGGGCCAACAACAGGGCATAGAGGCTGAGGCCTTTACCTCTGATGAGAACCTCAGAAGAGCCCTGCTGGGTCAGACCAGGAGGGTCCACCTAGGCCAGCATCCCGTCTCACACAGCGGCCAGCTTGTTCCTCTGGAGGGCCAACGACAGGGCAGAGAGGCCGAG
Organism: Gekko japonicus; assembly: GCF_001447785.1. Classification (NCBI taxonomy): domain Eukaryota; kingdom Metazoa; phylum Chordata; class Lepidosauria; order Squamata; family Gekkonidae; genus Gekko; species Gekko japonicus. The sequence goes on along the minus strand of NW_015166563.1, from coordinate 17,888 downwards.
GCCGTCCTCTGATGTTCCCTCCTGGCTCTGGGATTCAGAGGATTAGTGCCTCTGAATGTGGAGGTTTCCCTCAGCCACCCGGCTAGTAGCCATTGAT
>NW_015166563.1:15719-17342 GCF_001447785.1 Gekko japonicus | reverse complement strand
ACATCCTCTGGCAGCAAATCCCACATTTTAATCACTCTCTGTGTCGAGCAGTGTGATTAATGTGGTGTTTGCCTCTAAGCTGGCAACCGGAGTGGCAGATTTTTGCCAAGGGCCTTCCGTTTGCCGATCCCTGCCAAATACAAGCCACTTCACACTGGATCTCCAAGAAGAATGAAACCCGATTGCTGAAAGCCTCTGAACCATTGTGAGCAACTCAGCTACAAAAAAAAAGAGTATTGCTGTTCTATTGCCTTTGTGTAAAGTTAGGGCAAATTCCGGGGTCTAATACCACAGAGTCTGCCCTCTAAAGCCACCATTTTCACCCGGAGACTGTTCTATTGCCTTTGTGTAAAGTTAGGACAAATTCCGGAGTCTAATACCACAGAGTCTGCCCTCCAAAGCCGCCATTTTCACCCGGAAAACCGATCTCTGTCGCCCGGCGATCACTTGTAATTCCAGGAGATATCCAGCCACCTTCTGGAAGCTGTAGATATAGCCAGTTTGGTGTAGTGGTTAAGTGCGTGGGCTCTAATCTGGGAGAACCGGGTTTGATTCCCCACTCCTCCACTTGCACCTGCTGGATGACCTTGGGCAAGCCATAGTTCTGGCACAGCTGTTCTTGAAAAAGAGCCATTTCTGCCAGAGCTCTCTCAGCCCCACCGACCTCACAGGGTGTCTGTTGTGGGGAGGGGAAGGGAAAGGAGTTTGTAAGCCGCTCTGAGACTCCCTTGGGTAGTGAAGGGCGGGGTATAAATCGAGCCTCCTCCTCCTCCTCCTCCTCTTCTTCTTCTTGTGCTTATAATTTTACAAAGTTACAGAAATGCAAAATTTCAAGGGATATGTAATACAACCTTTTATACAATTCCAGATGGACGAAATTCTCCGGAGTTAAATTTCCGTTTCGTAAGGAGAACTTCTTCCATGCCGATGAAGGTTAACGTTGTCTATTGTATTTTATGAAGGAGATTTTGATGTCTGGAAGAAGTTCTTCTTACAAAACGGACATTTAACTCCGGAGAATTTCGTCCATCTGGAATTGCACAAAAGATTGTATTATATCCTTTGAATTTTTGAATTCCTGTAACTTTGTAAGATTACAAGCGCTTTTTGCACTACCTGCAGCTTTTTTTTTTTGTTATTTCTATGTTGACCATATGAGCTGCAACCCCCTTGTATGTTGAGCATCTGGAAGCTGGCAGCCCGTGCTCCCTCTAAGCTGTGGAGTCCCGTGAGCAAAACGTCTACTTTGTGAGCGGCCGGCATTGAAGTTGTGAGCGAGCGATTTGGCTGCCGCATCAACGAGTTTGCTCTGGAGCCCTCCTTCCTGAGCTAAGACAAAAGTGTGTGAGCCAGAGGCTAAAAAAACTGTGAGCAGGCTCACACTGACTCAGGTTAGAGGAAACACTGCTGGCGACCCTGCCCAGAGATGACGTCACATCGGCGATGCTCCCGCCATGCTGTGCCCCAAAAGCTGTCGGTCTCCATCCTAAGTTTCCCGAGCCAGAGTTGGCAACCCCACCCCACCAGCACCTGAGCCCCCCGCCGTGCTACACACCCAGGCTGAGGAGCAGAAGCAGGAGGGTCCCCAGCAGCAGCGCCTCGGAGCCGGGCATGCCCCCCACC
>NW_015166563.1:13290-14850 GCF_001447785.1 Gekko japonicus | reverse complement strand
CCCTCAGGCCTCCCCCCCTGCTAGGCCTCCTCCCCCTCGGAGCCCCAACTGCCGGCCCCATTTGGCGCCCAGAGCGCCGCTGCCGCTCAACCGCGAGCCCCGCCCCCTCACAGCTCCCACTGGGAGATTCCAAATTCCAATGGTCCAAAACTGCCAATCGCGAGGTGAGTTGGGCCGAAGGCCCGCCCCCACGATTCTCCCATTGGGCGCTTCGAAAATTCCACACGCTCCACAAACCCCTCAGAGCTTCTATCGGGAGGTTCAAAATTCCAGCGTTCTAAAGCTGCCAATTAGAATCGTGGGATCATAGAGCTGGAAGGGGCCTCCAGGGTCATCTAGTCCAACCCCCTGCTCAATGCAGGAAGTTCATAAATACCTCCCCCCCTCCACACAAACCCCAGTGACTGTTGTTCCACGCCCAGAAGATGACAAATACCCTGCAGGATCACTGGCCAAACTGGCCTGAAGAAAAATGGCTTCCTGACCCCAAAGGGGTGAGGACGCCACTGCCACTCAGTCCAAAGCCCCACCCTATCAAAGCTCTGATTGGGAGGTTCATAATTCCAACGGTCTGAAACTGCCAATTGCAAGCCGAACTGGGCTGAAGGCCCACCCCCTTGGAGCTCCCATTGGGCACTTCAAAATTCCAGCCATCATCTTCGAACCAGGCCTTGCCCCTCAGAGCTCCTGAGGCTCAGGTTCCATTTTCCTTCAGCCGCTTCCGTCATGTCTGTCAAAAATGAATGCAAAGCTCACCTCCTCACACGGCCAAAAAGTTCAGTGGGTTACTTTGGCCCGGTCACTGCCTCACAGGGTTGTTGTGAGGATAAAATGGGGAAAGGAAGTCCCTATCTCAGCTCCTTGGCGGACAGATGGGATAAAAGAGCAAAGTTCTATCTATCTATCTATCATCTATCTATCTATCTATCTATCTATCTATCTATCTATCTATCTATCTATCTATCTATCTTTTCAATCATCTCTATATCTATTGTCTTTATCTATCTACCATCTATCTATCAATCATCTCTATATCTATCGTCTATCATCTATTTATCATCGTCTTTCATCTATCATTTGTCTATTTACCTATCAATCAGTTTGGTGCAGTGGTTCAGTGTGTGGACTCTAATCTGGGAGAACCGGGTTTGATTCCCCACTCCTCCACTTGCACCTGCTGGATGACCTTGGGCAAGCTATAGTTCTGACAAGAGCTGTCCTTGAAAAAGAGCAGTTTCTGTCAGAGCTCTCTCAGCACCACCTACTTCCCAGGGTGTCTGTTGTGGGGAGAGGAAGGGAAAGGAGTTTGTCAGCCGCTCTGAGACTCCTTTGGGTAGTGAAGGGTGGGGTATAAATCCAATCTCTTCTCCCTCTTCTTTTACCTCACAGGGTGTCTGTTGTGGGGAGGGGAAGGGAAAGGAGATTGTAAACTGCTCTGAGACACCTTTGGGTAGTGAAGGGCGGGGTATAAATCCAATCTCTTCTTCTCCTTCCTTCCTTCCTTCCTTCCTTCCTTCCTTCCTTCCTTCCTTCCTTCCTTCCTTCCTTCCTTCCTTCCTT
>NW_015166563.1:4137-12984 GCF_001447785.1 Gekko japonicus | reverse complement strand
TTGCAGGGCTGCAGCAGCACCCAGTGGCCACTTCGGTGTCATGCACAGCCATGGAGCCCCAAGCACATTTTCTCACACCAGGATCCAGGATTTGTTAAGAACAGAAGAAGAGCCTTGCTGGATCAGACCAATGGTCCATCCAGTCCAGCCTCCTGCCTCACACAGGGGCCAGCCAGTTCTTCTGCAGGACCAACAACAGCGCAGAGAGGCCGAGGCCTTCCCCGATAAGGACACCAGAAGAGCCCTGCTGGATCAGACCAGTGAGGGTCCATCCAGTCCAGCCTCCTGTCTCACACAGGAGCCAACCAGTTCCTCTGCAGGGCCAACAACAGGGCAGAGAGGCCGAGGCCTTCCCCTGAGAAGAACCTCAGAAGAGCCCTGCTGGGTCAGACCAGTGAAGGTCCATCCAGTCCAGCATCCTGCCTCACACAGGGGCCAACCAGTTCCTTTGCAGGGCCAACAACAGGGCAGAGAGGCCGAGGCCTTCCCCTGAGAAGAACCTCAGAAGAGCCCTGCTGGATCAGACCAGTGAGGGTCCATCCATTCCAGCCTCCTGCCTCACACAGCGGCCAACCAGTTCCTTTGCAGGGCCAACAACAGGGCAGAGAGGCCAAGGCCTTCCCCTGAGAAGAACCTCAGAAGAGCCCTGCTGGATCAGACCAGTGAGGGTCCATCCATTCCAGCCTCCTGCCTCACACAGCGGCCAACCAGTTCCTTTGCAGGGCCAACAACAGGGCAGAGAGGCCAAGGCCTTCCCCTGAGAAGAACCTCAGAAGAGCCCTGCTGGATCAGACCAGTGAGGGTCCATCCATTCCAGCCTCCTGCCTCATACAGCGGCCAACCAGTTCCTCTGCAGGGCATAGAGGTCAAGGCTTTTTCCTGATGTTGCCTCCTGGCTCTGGGATTCAGAGGTTTAGTGCCTCTGAATGTGGAGGTTCCCCTCAGTCACCACAGCTAGTAGCCACTGATAGACTCATCCTCCATGAATCTACCTAATTCCCTTTTAAAGCTGTTTATTCCTGTGGCCATCACTACATCCTCTGGCAGCAAATTCCACATTTCAGTCGCTCAGTGTGTAAGGAACTATTTCCTTTTGTACGTCCTGAACCTACTGCCCATCAGCTTCATTGGATGTTCTGAAGTTCTAGTATTTCGGGAGAGGGAGAAAAAATCCTCTTTGTCAGATCTCTCCACCCCATGCCTAATTTTATAAACTTCTTTTCTAAACTGGAAAGTCCCAGGCTCTTCAGCCGTTCCTCATAGGGAAGGTGTTCCAACCCCTTAATCATCTCGGTTGCCCTCTTCTCTACTCTTTCCAGCTCTGGGATGTCCTTTTTGAGATACGGTGACCAGAACTGTTCTTGTTATTCTGCCTCTGCAATTATGATCTTTGCTTTGATATTTGACTGAGACAAATAAAATGAATTTCAATAGTGATAAGTGCAAAGTCCTGTAATCAGGTACAAAAAAATCAAAGGCACAGGTATAGAATGGGACTTGGCTTGACAGCAGCACCTGTGGAAGGGATCTGGGCGTTCTGGTTGATCACAGTGAGAGGGTTAGAGTCCAAGTCTTACGAGGAAAGGCTGAAAGAGTTGGGTCTGTTTAGCCTGGGAAAGAAAAGGCTTAGAGGGGGCATGACTGCAGTCTTCAAGTATCTGAAGGGCTGTCATGCAGAAGATGGAGCAGATCTCTTCTCTCTTGCTCCGGATTGCAAGACTAGATCGAATGGGTAGAAATGACAAGGGAGTCGATACCGGCTGAATATCAGGAGAAAGTTCCTAACTGTAAGAGTGGTTGAGCAGTGGGACAGTCTGCCTCTGGAGGTGGTGGAGGCTCCTTCACTTGACATTTTCAAGCGGAGGCGGGACAACCATCTTTCGGGGATGTTGTAGGGCTGTCTTTTAGCTATGCTCCTGCAGAGTGCAGGGGGTTGGACTAGATGACCTGCAAGATCCCTTCCAACTCTAACATTCTATGATTCCATTAAAAAATATAATGAAAGGAAGACATCTACAAAGAAACAGAAAAACAAATTTAGAGTCCAGTGGCACCTTTAAGACCAACAAAAGTTTATTCAAGGCATGAGCTTTTGTCGCCTTGAATAAACCTTGGTTGGTCTTACAGGTGCTCCTGGACTCTAAATCTGTGCTACTGCGTCAGACCAACAAGGCTGACCACCTGGAATCAATGTTCCCTCTAAGCTGTGGAGTCGTGTGAGCAAAAATTCTACTTTGTGAGCTGCTGGCATTAAAGTTGTGAGTGAGCGATTTGACGACTGCATAAATTAGTCTGCTCTGGAGCCACCCCTTCCTGAGCTAAGACAAAAATCTGTGAGCCAAAGGCTAAAAAACTGTGAGCTAGCTCACACTAACTCAGCTTAGAGGGAACACTGCCTGGAACTACCTACAAAGGCCCCGTTCACGTGGCGAATTTGCTGCGGGAGAGCCATGGGTGGTGGGCGGATTATCCGTGCGCGATCACACCCCAACATCTGGGAAGTGGAGCGCACCCGTGGCCAACCCGTGGCTTACAGCCAAAAACATGATTAAAAAGTAGTACCTCTAAAGTACTGGCAAATGGTTTGCCACGGGCTACCTCCAGATGCCTGCTCCGGTATGATGCCTGCTGGCGCGCGGCTTTCCCCTCCGGCCCCTTGCTTACGCGCCGGCGCCGAGGGAAGGAACCGTGGCGTGCCACCGATGCATGGGATCGCGTTATGGCGGCTCTAATTGCGGTGGTGCAAAAAGCCCCCCCACCCCGCGTTATTCGGCCCGTGTGACCAGGGCCTTTTTAAACATCCCAATGCTCAGTCAATAAATATACACAGATTCATAGAAGTCAGATTCAAATTAGGGGAGATCTGGGCCCCATCCAGCAAAAGGTAGTTGAGACGAGGCCTAGGGATGCCAGCCTCCAGGTGGGGCCTGGGGACCCCTGGAATTACAGCTCATCTCCAGACTACAGAGGTCAGTTCCCCTGGAGAAAATGGATGCTTTGGAGGGTGGGCTCCATGGCAGTGTACCCAACTGACGTCCGTGTCCTTCCCAGTCTCTACCCCCAAATCTCCAGGAGTCTCCAAACCTGGGTCTGGCAACGCTACCCCCCCCCCGGTACCCTGCCAGTGGCAACCCTACTGATTAAAGGCCAATGCAGCTAAAAAAGGTTCCCTTGCTCGAAAGCCAGTCAAATCCGACTCTAGGTTTGCGGTGCTCATCTCCGTTTCAAACCCAAGAGCCGGCACTGTCCGAAGACGTTTCCGTGGTCATGTGGCCTGCATGACTAAACACCGAGGCGCACGGAACGCTGTTACCTTCCCACCGAAGTGGTTCTTATTTATCTACTTGCAATTTCTTGCTTTCGAACTGCTAGGTTGGCAGGAGCTGGAACTAGAGACGGGAGCTCACTCCGTCATGCGGCAACCTGGGTCTCGAACTGCTGAACTACTGACCTTCCACAGCCTGCAGTTCAGCGTCTTAACCACTTGAGCCACCGCAGCTCCTAATGCAGCTACCGACAACTAAATTACCAGGTTATGCCCTTTTTATGTTTAAGGTATTTCAGTGCAGAAAAGTTAAACGTAAAAGGTATGTCAGAGAAAATATACGCATATGAAAGATGGCTGTATACCATTTTAAAAAATACTGTGGCTTGGGTCCAGCGATGTGCAAGCAGAATTATAAATGGATTTAGCACAGTTCGGCTTATGCCAGAAAAGCCCATTATTCCCTATGGGTTACAGTGTCCAGAAACCAGCTGCACAAAATCTTGAGTAAGCAGAAATGCAAGTGAGTTTACAATAAAACCGATTTAGCACACGCAGCTATCACAGTCTTTTTCTTCTGTTTCCGCTGACACATGAGCTCTAGCGCAAGTGGCAATTTTGCATTTCCATGTCATTTCAGTGAGTCGAAATCTGGAACGCGCTTACTGGCCAGTTATACCATTAAAGGACACCTTACTTGACTTGGTCGTTTCATAGCCCTGCAGAAGGAAAGCAATGAAAGAAAAACAACCTAATCTCCCAGCCATCAAAAATATCTTTTTGTGACTTTTTTTAAAACTAAAAAAATAGTATTTATTTTTACCTGTGCTACAAAACAGCTTTAACAGTGTTAAAAGTCCCAAAGCTGCAGAGGGAGAATTCATGCTTAAAGTTCATGGACTTCAGCTGCTGAAACACTCTCCTTCCTCTTTTGTTGTCAAAGGGAACATCCTCATCTATTGTCAATTGTCTTGTGAGCCCACGTTATTGTTGTCAGCTCTGGGTTGGGAAATACCAGGAGATTTGGGGTTAGAGTTTGAGGAGGGCGGGGTTTGGGAAGGGGAGGGACCTCAGCAGGGTATAAAGCCATAAAGTCCACCTTCCAAGGCATCCATTTTCTCCAGGGAAACTAGGGATCCCAAGTCCCCTCGGGGGGGCGGGAAACCCCCGCCCCAGAGGCCCGTTCCCCGGCTGGATCGGGCCCCAGGGGGAACTCCTCCCCGATGTGCGCGTCACCAGGAAGTGACGTGGGCACACCGGGCACACTGGGGGCGGGGCCACGGCCATACAAGGGAAAACTCTATGGTTTTCCCTTGTATGGTCATGGCCCTGCCCCCAGCGTGCCCGGTGTCATAACGTCACTTCCTGGTGACCTGCACGTGCGCGCTCTGTGAGCCACCCAGGACTCCCCCGCGGAAGAGGTAAGTGACACTTGGCAACCTTAAGGGGAACTGATCTCTGTTGCGGTGTGAAGACCTTGGGTTCTGTTACTGGAGAGTCAACATGGAATGTTTTCTTCAAGAGTTGATAAGTAGAAATGGATAAGAATGGTGGTTGCTCCACGCTCAGGTAGAGCAATGATCATGAAACGAATTGTTTACATTGTGCAGCATTCGTTGCGTGTGAGCGATAATAGAAGAGAAATTTCTACAGAATTACTACAGTAAATGATTTTTGCAAACATGATATCTTTATTGACTCTTCGTTCTTTTTTGTCACGGATGTTGTTTTTGGATTTCCACTTCCTCCCGTGAGCTCTGATGTTTGGCTTCTACCAACTGGAGGCTGGCAGCCCTAAAATAATGGGCCTACTTTTGGATGTAAGTGTGGAAGTTGAGTGTTTTCAATCACTCATTGGAATGAGATGTTTTAATTAAATCAGTACGATTCGCATTTAAAAGCAGATTCCCCCCCCCCACACACACAACTTTGTTACTGGGGCATTTCCATGTTTAAACAGAATTGCCACTGTCTCTTCTAGCTTGAGGATAAATCCTGTGTGGATCTCGGAAAGATTTCGCTTCAAGAGCTGAGCAAAATTTAGGGAAGCTCAAAACCCCATCTTCCTGTTTTTCTGGCATTCTGCCCGCTTGCAGTGGTTAGTGTCGAAACTTGGAACATGTCAGTGACTTGATCATGCAAGTTTGGTCTGTATCTACATTTTTTTACTCTGCATCTTCGGTGAGAAGCCACGGGTTAGCCACGGGTGCGCTATGCCTCCCAGATGTTGCGGTGTAATCGCGCACCGAAAATCCGCCTTTCTTCCGTGTCTTTAGCGTGGCAACTTCTCCGTGTGAACGGGACTAGGGCATGGTTTCCTGTCCTGAAAAACACAAAAGGCTTTACATCTGACAATAGCTCTACAGATAAGATTAGAATCCACATGCAAAGGAAACTCCTCAGGAAACCTCCTCAGGAAACAATCCATACACCAAAGAACCTCCTCAGGAAAGCTCCTCCATTAGCACGTTCACAGCCTGGGGAGTTCCTACAAGATAATAACTCGGGCCTATCCCACCTTCCTGAGTAGATATAAATTACCTGCCTACCATTTTTTTTCTTCTCACCTCGACACAGAAAGTACTCAATCTTTCTGTGTTCTACCTCTGAGGATGCCAGTCACAGCTGCTGGCGAAACGTCAGGTCCTACAATGCTAAGACCACGGCCACACAGCCTGGGAAAAATCTGCAACAGCTAGAGTGACAGATACCTCAGTAGCCTGTACTCTGGCAGTTTGGTAAGTCCAGGGACCTTTGCTACAGCATCAGATTAATTCAGGTGGGTGGCCGTGTTGGTCTGAAGCAGCGGAACCAGGGCTATTTTTGGGCAGGAACGCATAGGAACGGAGTTCCGGCTGGCTCCCGAGTTGGCCACGCCCAGCAGGAACTCATTAGCATAATAGGCCACACCCAACAGCAGAAACTCATTAGGATTGGCTACATTAGGGGTGTGTGGCCTAACATGCAAAGGAGTTCCTGCTACAAAAAAAGGCCCTGGGTTTTGACCACAAACAAGGTCAACAGAATAAGAAGCAAAAGGTGGGTGTGGCTGGATGACCACACCTTTGGTAACATGTGGGTGTGGCATAATATGCTAATGAGTGGTGCTGTCAGGGGTGTGGCCCAATATGCTAATGAGTTTCTGCTATTGGGTGTGGCCTATTATGCTAATGAGTTCCTGCTGGGCTTTTTCTACAAGAAAAAGCCCTGAGCGGAACAAAGTTTGAATCCCGTGGGACCTTTAAGACCAACAAAGTTTTATTCTGGGGATAAGCTTTCGTGTGCGACTGAAAGCTTATTCCCAGAATAAAACTTTGTTGCACGTGAAAGCCTATCCCCAGAATAAAACTTTGTTGGTCTTAAAGGTCCCACGGGATTCAAACTTTGTTCTGCAGCATCGAATAAAGTTTATTTTCCTTTGTCTAAAAGTTTCCGCATGGCTTCCCACCCTCTGCTCGATGCAGGATCAGCCGAAAGCATCCCTGACCAGTTTTCGTCCAGCTGCTGCTGGAAGCCTGCCAGTCAGTCTATGCGTGACACTCTCCCATGTACAGAGGGTAAAAAATTATACTGTTGATCAAAATGTGCAAACATGTGCATCCGCCTGTCCATTCTCTTTCTCACACTGAGTCAATCCTTCCCTTCCGTTTCTCTCACTCGTCCCCATTAGCTTTGTTGGTATCTGTAGTGTATTCGAAGCTGCCTTGAATGCATGATATGTTGTGAAACGTCTAACTGAAGTGTAATGTAAAGCTTCGTCCTGGGCTAGGATCCAAATCCATCCAATCGTGTGACTAGCCCAGGAAGCACCTAACCAATCGCTTTCAAGCAAGCTCCCCGAGCGAGAACATCCGTGATTGGTCCTTATGTGAACAACCTTATTGGTTGGTATTTGTACAGTGGGTGTGGCTACATTAGAGAAGAAGAAGAGAAGAGATTGGATTTATATCCCGCCCTTCACTTGAAGTCTCAGAGCGGCTGACAAACTCCTTTCCCTTCCCCTCCCCACAACAGACACCCTGTGAGGTGGGTGGGGCTGAGAGAGCTCTGAGAGAAACTGCTCTTTTTCAAGGACAGCTGTGCCAGAGCTTGTGACTGACCCAAGGTCACATCAGCAGGTGCAAGTGGAGGAGTGGGGAATCAAACCCGGTTCTCCCAGATTGGAGTCTGCACACTTAACCACTACACCAAACTGGCTCTCAACTACACCAAACTGGCTCAACTACACCAAACTGGCTCAACTACACCAAACTTACCCGGGAATGTTTAAAAGCAGGACAGCTGCAATGTAAAAGCTGTTCTGGCTCTCAGATGTTGATCCGTGTTCGAGTTGTGTTCGAGTTGAAGAAACAAGTTGTGTTCTTGTTGAATCACTCTCCGACTGCTTTGTTAAGCGAGCGACTTAACAATTGGCGACGAGGATGGGATGTTAGTGCGGGTAGGCAGCCCCGCTAAACAGTCCCATGACGGACAACAGCGAGCATCGCGCCGTGGCCAATCAGCAGCAGGCACCGCCAGATATGGAGGAACCGCCTGCAACGATGGCCAATAGCCAGAAGTTCGAGGCATTCAAACCCACCACTGAGGACTGGGACGCTTACCTGACGAGGTTCGAGTTCCACCTCAAGGTGAACGACATCGCGACCGATGAGAAGTGGGCAACTCTCCTGAGCTCTTGCGGCAAGAGTGTTTTCGACATTGCCCGGTCGCTGGTAGCACCAGCAGACATCAAGACGGTCCCGTTCAAGGATCTGACAGAGAAGTTGAAAGCGCACTTCTCTCCGCAGCCGTCAGAAACCGCCTGTCGGCATGCCTTCTATAAAAGAAGGCAAGCAGTTAACGAGTTGGTGGCCGAGTACGTAGAAGAAGAAGAAGAAGAAGAAGAAGAAGAAGAAGAAGAAGAAGAAGAAGAAGAAGAAGAAGAAGAAGAAGAAGAAGAAGAAGAAGAAGAAGAAGAAGAAGAGATTGGATTTATACCCCGCCCTTCACTACCCAAAGGAGTCTCAGAGCAGCTTACGAACTCCTTCCCCTTCCCCTCCCCACAACAGACACCCTGTGAGGTGGGTGGGGCTGAGAGAACTCTGACACAAACTGCTCTTTCACAAGCTGTGCCAGAGCTTGTGACTGACCCAAGGCCACATCAGCAGGTGCAAGTGGAGGAGTGGGGAATCAAACCCAGTTCTCCCAGATTAGAGTCCGCACACTTAACCACTACACCAAACTGGTACGTAGCAGAAGGATGTTGTTGGGATGTTGGGAGGGATGAGGGACGAACGGTTGCAACAGCGGTTGTTCGCCCGCACCACCCTGACTTGGGCTGTCGCCTACTCTGAGGCCGTCGCCGCAGAGGCAGCCGACAAGTCAACCAGAGAGGTACGCCAGCGTTTGGCGTCGACAGAGCAGCGTGTCCACCACCAGGCTTCCAGCAACGAGGGCGGTGACACCAACGAGGATGTGTACGAAGTCAACGCGGGAGCTGACAAGCGGACCCGAGTGAAGCCTGCAGCCAGCCCAGCATGCGCCGGTCACCCCTCAGCCGTCGTTTCTCCAAGCTAAAGAGCCCCAAGCGCTTTAACCATAGG
>NW_015166563.1:3305-3434 GCF_001447785.1 Gekko japonicus | reverse complement strand
AGCCATAGTTCTGATAAGAGCTGTCCTTGAAAAAGAGCAGTTTCTGTCAGAGCTCTCTCAGCCCCACCCACCTCACAGGGTGTCTGTTATGGGGATGGGAAGGGAAAGGGGTTTATAAGCCACTCTGAG
>NW_015166563.1:0-3282 GCF_001447785.1 Gekko japonicus | reverse complement strand
CTCCTCCTCCTCCTCCTCCTTCTTCTCCTCCTGCCAAGCACGCCAAGGAATCCTTCACCATCAGGCACGACCAAGGCCTGGGAAAAAAGAGCCATTCGTTCCCAGCCTTGCTCCTCCAGGCTGCCTGCAGTGACGCGCCTGCCAGCAATTCTCTGCAGAGCTCAGCAAAGGACAAAAAAGTGCTTCCTCCTTGGGACAGAGAATGAGAACATGTTTTGCTTGACCGGATCTGTAGGGGAAATGGACCATCGAGGAGCGGGAACACAATCTGGGAGACAGAAGACTTCTTTTCTGTGCTGTCCAAAGCGTTATCCCCGAAGGATTACAGTGGCTTTGTTTTTCCTTGTTGGCAGCAGGAGAAAATATGACTCTGTCCTTAGCATAATCTTGTCCTTAGGTTTGGGAGGGAAGGAACCTTGACCTTTAGCCTCTGAGAGAGAGATAAGAGAAGCAAACAGCGGATGGCTTCTATGTCCCTGGGGGATGGTCTACACTAGACCTCTCCAGCATTCTCTGAGAAGAGCTTTAGTAGTCAGAATCTAGTTTTGATGCCGTGGCCTTTGGCATAATTAACCTAATATGTCGTTGGGATGCTGGGAATCAAGAATTTAGGGGGGGCATGGGAGAATCCAGGGCACATGGAGAAAAACTATTGGTTGTGGGCAATGTTCTCTCTAAGCTGCAGAGTCTTGTGAGCAAAAAATTCTACTTTGTGAGCGACAGGAATTAAAGCTGTGAGCGAACGATTTGGCTCCTGCATACATTATTTTGCTCCAGAGCCCTCCTTCCTGAGCTCAGACAAAAAAATCTGAGAGCTGGAGGCTAAAAATCTGCGAACTAGCTCACACTAACTCAGCTTAGAGGGAACACTGATAAATACAAGGTGTAGAGATGGTTCTATCTTTGGCAGAGCGCTAATGGAACAGGATAATTTGGGGGCTGTAGGCATGCAAATTAGTCACTGGCAGATTTAAATGAATGGCCTGATATAGCCGGGAAGGGGGCGTAGCTCGGCTTCTCTCTATGACGGCTTGAGGAGATCAGGTGCATTCCCGCTCACCCTGTTGGCCCTCCTGCCTTTTCATGGTCAGGGGCCAAAACTTGTTCACTGGCCCATGCAAAGGTAGGGAGCAATGCTCCCTCTAAGCTGTGGAGTCCTGTGAGCCAAAATTCTCCTTTGTGAGCTCCTGGCATTAAAGTTGTGAGCGAGCAATTTGGCTACTGCATTAAATTAGTTTGCTCTGGAGCCCCGTCCTTCGTGAGCTGAGACAAAAATGTGTGAGCCAGAGGCTAAGGAAGTGTGAGCTAGCTCACACTAACTCAGCTTAGAGGGAACACTGGCAGGGAGGAGAGAGGCCGAGTCCCCTGCAAAAGATAGAGAGAAAAGAAAGTAACCAAAACGGAGGCTTGATGGCAACCCAAGAGCTATGGATTGGAACTGGCAATCATTAGCCGCCCCCCCTCTTTAGTTCTTTATAACGTTGAATACACAAAGCTGCCTTCTACTGAATAAGAACCTCGGCCCATCAAAGTCAGTACTGTCTACTCGGACTAGAAAAAAAATCAAAGGCACAGATATAGAATGGGAGGGACTTGGCTTGACAGCAGCACATGTGAAAGGGATCTGGGTGTTCTGGTTGATCACAAGCGAAACATGAGCCTGCAGTGCGATGTGGCTGTGAAGAAAGCCAATGCATGAACAGAAACATCGAGTCCAGATCACGGGAGGTGGTCGTTCCGCTCTATTCTGCTCTGGTCAGGCCTCCCCTGGAGTCCTGTGTCCCGTTTTGGGCACCACATTTTTGGAAGGATGTTGACAAGCTCGAGTGTGTCCAGAATAGGGCAACCAGGACGGTGAGAGGGTTGGAACCCAAGTCTTAGGAGGAAAGGCTGAAAGAGTTGGGTCTGTTTAGCCTGGGAAAGAGAAGGCTTAGAGGGGACATGATTGCAGTCTTCAAGTATCTGAAGGGCTGCCATGTAGAAGATGGAGCAGATCTGTTCTCTCTTGGTCCGGATTGCAAGACTAGATCTCATGGGTGGAAATGACAAGGGAGTCGATACCGGTTGAATATCAGGAGAAACTTCCTAACTGTAAGGGTGGTTGAGCAGTGGAACAGTCTACCTCGGGAGGTGGTGGGGGCTCCTTCGCTGGACGTTTTCAAGCGGAAGCTGGACAACCATCTTTTGGGTATGTTGTAGGGCTCTCTTTCTCTGCTCCTGCAGAGTGTGGGGGGCTGGACTAGATAACCAGCAAGGTCCCTTCCAACTCTAACATTCTATGATTCTATGAATGAGTGGATTGAAAATTACCTGCCCTTCACTACCCAAAGGTGTCTCAGAGCGGCTTACAAACTCCTTTCCCTTCCCCTCCCCTCAACAGACACCCTGTGAGGTAGAAGAAGAAGAAGAAGAGATTGGATTTATACTCCGCCCTTCACTACCCAAAGGTGTCTCAGAGGGGCTTACAATCTCCTTTCCCTTCCCCTCCTCACAACAGACACCCTGTGAGGTAAAAGAAGAAGAAGAGGAGATTGGATTTATACCCCATGGCCCTTCACTACCCAAAGGTGTCTCAGAGCGGCTTACAAACTCCTTTCCCTTCCCCTCCCCACAACAGACACCCTGTGAGGTAAAAGAAGAAGAAGAAGAGATTGGATTTATACCCCGCCCTTCACTACCCAAAGGTGTCTCAGAGCGGCTTACAATCTCCTTTCCCTTCCCCTCCTCACAACAGACACCCTGTGAGGCAGGTGGGGCTGAGAGAGCTCTGACAGAAATGGCTCTTTTCCAAGAACAGCTGTGCCAGAGCTTGTGACTGACCCAAGGTCATCCAGGACGGTTGCAGGTGGAGGAGTGGGGAATCAAACCCGGTTCTCCCAGATTAGAGCCCGCGCACTTAACCACGACACCAAACTGGCTCTCAGTTTGAGAGCTTGTCAGAAAGCTGGGGAGGTGCCTCCAGTTAACTAGGCAGATGACAGCTGTCCCCCTGTTCCATTTTGCTTTTGTTCCCTTGGGGCGGTTCTGCTTCTGGCATTCAGTCCATATTTTCTCAACACTGAGGAAAAGATGCTGCTCAAAACCACATTCAGATACCCTGGGGCCAACGCAGTACTGACTGCAAAGTTACTCCTGAACGGCCATAAATCTACGCAGAAGGTACCACAAAACCCGATGATCAAAGAAAGAGAAAGCAGAACACAATGCAGAGGGGAACGCCTGTTCCAACGTGGGTGTGGTGAAACAACGGAATGAAAAGCCAGTGCAGAATCACCCACTGAG
>NW_015166562.1:80743-98886 GCF_001447785.1 Gekko japonicus | reverse complement strand
AGCCTGGGAAAGGCAGGGTTTGGGGAGGGCAGAGACTTCAGCAGGGTCTAATGCCATAGAGTCCACTTTCCAAAGCGGCCATTTTCTCCAGGGAAACTGATCTCTGGCCCAATCAGCATCCGGGTTGCCAAGTGACTTACGGTTAAAAGCGGGGGAGAGTTGGTCGCGCGTACACGCCGCGTTGACATCACCCGGAAGTGACGTCATCACATTGGGCACATCGCCGGCTGACACTCTAGCAATCAGCCGGCGACATGCCCAACGTGATGACATCACCTCCGGGTGATGTCATTGCACCGGGCACATCGGCCTGAACTGGGCATGTTGCAGGCAGGGTTCCCCCCACCAGCCTTTTGCAAACTGGTGGATTGGGGACCCTTTGAGCGGGGGAACCTCCGCCCTCCCGGGGAACTTGGCAGCCCTAATCGGCATCTAGCATTTGCTCCACTGTTTTACCAAACCCACTGTCATGATCTGGGCTGTGCCACCAGAGGCCTACTAGGCCCAGGGAGCCTGGCTAACAGTAGGTGAGTCTGGGTCTGCAACTTCCAGAAGCCCCTGAGAGGTTTTGGAGCCAAAACTGACCAATAGGAAAAGAGGAGGGCTTGGAATAAAAGATCTGGAGCAGCAGGAAAAGCTGTTCTTCTTCCCAGGGAACAGGGCCTGGAGAGGCTGCTGTGGGGAAGAGACCCTCATCCTGAGGGAAGGGTGAGTAGTCTTGTGCCACTTGGAATAGTGAGCTAGGGACAGTATATATTTAGACGCGTGAGGACATTTGATTTCTTTTCAACCAATTACTGTTATAATCCAGCACCTTGTTGTTTGACCTCCTATACAATAAACCAGGGCTATTTTGGGGCAGGAACGCACAGGAACGGAGTTCCGGCTGGCTCCCGAGTTGGCCACGCCCAGCAGGAACTCATTAGCATAATAGGCCACACCCAATAGCAGAAACCCGTTAGGATTGGCTACATTAGGAGTGTGTGGCCTAACATGCAAAGGAGTTTAAAAAGCCCTGGGTTTTGACAACAAACAAGGTAAACAGAATAAGAAGGGAAAGGTGGGTGTGTCTGGATGACCACACTTCTGGTAACGTGGTGGTGTGGCCTAATGGGCTAATGAGCGGTGCTGTCAGGGTGTGGCCTAATATGCTAATGAGTTCTTGCTGTTGGGTGTTGCCTATTATGCTAATGAGTTCCTGCTGGGCTTTTTCTACAAAAAGAGCCCTGACTATTTACCTATAGTTTCCTGAAACTGTAACAAAATGAAACACAGTACTCTGACTATGGAGTATTTGTGCAATTTGTCATTTTCTTGGTTGAAAGGATGGCAAATTTTTATATTCTTTGGAGATACACTAAATTTCAAATAGCAGTCTAATTCTGCTTGTATCTGACTCATAGTTTGCAGAAAACAATTAGACTAAAGAAACTGGCAGCCGTAGTCATTTTCAGTAGTTGACGAAAACACCTTAAAAGGTCATAAACACACAAAGAAAAGCAGTTTTTGATGCTTCCTGAGGAAATTACTCTCAGAGAATTTCTACAAGATACAGAATGTTTTCTTTCTTTTGGCACCATGTTTTCATTTTGCCCATGTCAGGATTTAATTCAGGCCTTCCAGTCACATACTTTTCAGAACGATTCGCTTTCATTTTCTGTCTCTTTGCCCATCCATAGTGCCGAGAGTTATAGCTTCAATCATGTTTCCTCTCTCTTTATTGCCCTGAGACAGCATCTCTCAAGTGCCTGCATTTGCCATCATTCAAACCAAAAGACTAAAGCAGGGAGAAGAGAGAATTATTGAGGGGTGGTATCTACATTATTGTGACAGGAGCATTAGCAGCAAATGAACTAAAAAGTAACAGCAACTGACGCCCTTTGCTGTTTCAATGGCCACAATTGGTTTCAGATTTAACTATGAACGTTATGTGCTGCCAAGTCACAAACAACTTATGGCAACCCTAGCAAGGGGCTTTCAAAGGCAGTGAGAAGTAGAGGTGATTTGCCATTGCCTTCTTCTGCAGTGTCTTCCTTGGTGGTTCCCCATTCAACTACTGATCCCGCTTAGCTTCTGAGATCTGACAAGACTGAGCTATACCATACCATTCCACAAACACTCAGATTTAACTATACAATAGAAAATGCGGTCAAAGCAAATTTAAATTAGGGGAGCTGAGAGGCAAATACATGTGCAAGGTGAGTATAATATTCAACAGTACTTGAAAACAGCTCCGTAACTGGAGCAGAGCACATTCAGTCTCTCCCATTGTAATTGCTGCCCTTATATGCCCATAGTAGCTATCAAAAATGCAGCCATCTCCCAAAACCACACATATAATAAAGTTATCCCAATCAAAAGAGAGGTTTTATTATTATGATGGAAGGGCTGAAAAGAGAAGCAAGTACTTTACACCTCTATAACTGTAACTATGGGTTGTCTTTGGGCTGTGGTAGTACCTTCATCTGGCTGGATATTAACTACAAAAGGCACAAGGGGTAAGAAAATGATGTTTCTAGACACAGGCAAGTAAAACTTTTTACAGACATATTTTGCAGCTTCCGTACACACAACCAGAAATCCTGGTTTTTGAAAGCATGCATTCACGTGTACCAAAACTAGAGAACTTACACATTGCCTTAGTCGTAAAAAGTAAAGGTAAAGGTTCCCTTGCTCGAAAGCCAGTCGAATCCGACTCTAGGGTTGCGGTGCTCATCTCCGTTTCAAAGCCGAAGAGCCAGCGCTGTCCGAAGACGTTTCCATGGTCATGTGGCCGGCATGACTAAACACCAAGGTGCACGGAACACTGTTACCTTCCCACCAAAGTGGTACCTATTTATCTACTTGCAATTTTTTGCTTTCGAACTGCTAGGTTGGCAGGAGCTGGAACTAGAGACAGGAGCTCACCCCGTCTTGCGGCACCCGGGTCTTGAACTGCTGAACTACTGACCTTCCACAGCCTGCAGTTCAGCGTCTTAACCACTTGAGCCACCGCAGCTTCCACCTTAGTCGTACTATATGTCAATAGAATGAAAGGTCACCTGGTAGCACGCTGTCCTATTGGAGTGGCAAAATCAAAATGTCTGCACGGGACTTAAGTGCGATAATGTTCTTGGGAAGAGCAGAACTTGACAAGAAGCAACCTCACATCTTCAGTCTTACATAACACTGCCCTCGGTAGATCTTCCTTCCCCGTAAGTATGTTTAAAATCGTGTTGTAAAAGTCATTGTTATCGTTCTGAAAGGGGCAAATTCAATCCAACCATCTTCTTGTTCAATGGGGTTCCCCTTGGGTTGCCAGCCTTGTAGTCATGCCTGGAGAGCTCCTAGCATCACAACTGATTTCCAGGCAACAGAGGCCCATTCTGCATCTAGCATTTGCTCCGTTGTTTTACCAAACCCACACTGGAACAGAAAAAGATACCGCTCAAAACCACATTCAAATACCCCAGGCCAACGCCGTACTGACTGCAGAGTCACCCCTGAACGGGCTCTTTTTGTAGCAGGAACTCCTTTGCATATTAGGCCACAACCCCTAATGTAGCCAATCCTCCGAGAGCTTACAGAGCTCTTCTTACAGGAGCTACTGTAAGCTCTTGGATGATTGGCTACATTAGGGGTGTGTCGCTTAATATGCAAAGGAGTACCTGCTACAAAAAGAGCCCAATCTGTGCAGACAGTTCCATAAAATGGAGAGATCAAATGAAGTGAAAGCGGCACGCAGTCTTGACACTAGGGTTGTCAAGTCTCACCTGCTGCTGGAGCAGGGGGCTCCCGGCTTGTTCCTGGAGTGCGCGCACGACGCAACCCCGTCACCCGGAAGTGAGACTTCCGGGCACGCTGGGAGTAAGGCCACGACCATCCGAGGGAAAATCATAGAGTTCTGGGTGACGTGCACGTCACGTACTTTGTGTTGGAAATGTATGTGTTTACAAGGCCCGGGTTCAATGCTATTGGGAAGCACAGATTCATGGTGCACTCATTCACCTCCTGAGGTTTCCCCAGCTTTGCTCTGATTTATCTCAAACCTGCTTTGCTCCAAATTTTTGGAAAAGATTCCAGTAAACCCTGGATGGTGGATGTGTGGATGGAAAATTTTGAATTTTCTCAACCTCAAGGCATCCTTTTCCCCTGACCCTGTCCTTGTGGCAGCAATTCCCTTGCCCACCCACTACAGGGCTTTTTATTGAAAAAGAACCTGGCATAGATTTTTATTTTAAGTCCCTACTCCTTTTTGTTGCAGATATATAAGGGAAAAGGCATATCTTCATAACATGAGGAGCAAGAGACTTACTTCTTTTTTTTAAAGGAAAGCTGGGAAATCACAGAATCTGTTATACCTGTTGTTGAAATTCTATATTGACAGAGAGAGAGAGAGAGAGCTGAGCCAGCACATAGAGGCTTATTTTAAAAGTGAACTAACTTTTTCCTGCAAAGTTTTTTTTCTACTTTTTGCCAGACAAAGCTGTGACCAGAAAAAGTGTGAGCACTTTTGATTCTTGCTGATTAAAGGGATCATCGCTTTAATGCTGGTTTGCACTTTGGAAAGCAGCTGAAATAAAGCTTTTTGAATTTTTTTTTCTACTGGCGCTGGAGAGCTGATTGCTTCACCGGTCCCAGCTGAAAAGCCTAAGGAAAGGATTAACCCTGTCTGCCTGAAGATGAGTGAGGAAGAACCTTCCACATCTAAAGCTGGAAACCCAACTGCACCTAAACAAGCACCAGCCAAACTTGTGAGTACGTTCCATTCTTCTGGGGACACAGAAGCCCTTAAATTAAAACCCCAAAATTATCTTTGGTGGGAAGCGGTTCTTAAAGTGAAGCTTCAGATGCAAAGAGCCCAGCATGTCTTAACAATGGAGCCCCCAGCTAATGAGCTAGAGAAAGGTGATTTTGAACAACTGGATGGCTATGCTAAAAATCTAATTCTTCAGTCTGTGAATCCTGATGATGTGCCAGATTTATACACTGTGGGGACATCAAAGGAAATGGTTGCATATTTGAAAAAGAGATATGCAGGAAGAACCACAAGCAAAATTTATTACCTGAAGGCTCAGATCTTTGATTTTAAAGTAACAGAGACTGACCACTTACCTGAGAAATTGGGAAAGCTAATGGGAATCCATAATGAGCTCAAAGAGTTAGGCAAGACTCCTGATGAAATTGATATGATAACTGCTATTCTCAGAGGTCTGCCACAAAGTTACAAGAATTTAGCTATGACCCTGAGACACAAAGATGATTTAAAGCTTGAGAATTTACTGTTGATCTTAAAGGAAGAATTTGAGTCAAGAAGCAGAAATGATGTGTTGTCTAATGAAATGTCTGTACTGAGTTTGAAACATGGGCACAGATTTAAAAGGAAAATTGAGTGTTTCCTATGTAAAGGGAATCATAAAGTTGCAGACTGTGAATTTAGAAATTCCAGAGGTTTTGCAACAAGCAAACAAAAGCCTTCTGAAGCACATGGTCACAGGGGTGAGACACCCAGTGGCAGAGGAAATTATGGCAGAAGTTTTAAACAGCAGACAAAGGGAGGTGGAAATTTCCATGCTAGAAGAAAAGACCATGCTGTCAGAATCTCTGATTTTGATGTTGATGAGAATAAGAAAATCTTTCTAGTGGATTCTGGGTCCTGCATACACATATGCAAATATGAGGAACTGTTTTCTGAACTTGATGTGAACAATAGGCCAAAGATTTTTCAAGCCAATAAGGAATTACTTGATGTAAAAGGCGTGGGGACGTTACAGATTGAACTTCTCACTACTACTGGAGAAGTGATTAATGTTAAGTTGAAAGATGTGGCTCTAGTCCCTGGAGCAGCTGATAATTTGATTTCAACTAAGAGGCTTATGGACAGTGATCATACTGTATTGCTTAGGAAAGGGAAAAACAGTAAGATCATTGCAGAGAAACCTGATTTTGAATTCAAGGTGGAAGAGAGGAATGGATTTCATTACCTTGTGGATGTTTCTGAGAACTCTGGAACTATTAATGATGAGAGGCAAGTTTGTCAAACTAGCAATGACTCTTGTAATCATCAGGATTGTTTGTACGGTTGGCATTTGAAATTTGCGCATAGAAGTATGGAGAGTGTTGAAAGACTTTTGAAGGAATGTGGAATTTCTGTTGTGAATTGTGATAAGGCAAAGGAGAAATGTGAAACGTGTCTCAAAGCGAAGGGCACAGCCCCAAAATATTCTGGAAAATATACGGCTCAGAATGTGGACTTTTTAGAGACTGTGTACAGTGATCTTGTTGGTCCACTAGCGCCATCCTGTGGCGGGAACAAATATTTTGTGACTTTTACTGAGAATAAAACAAAATATACTTTTGTGTATCTGATGAAGAGCAAAGATGAGACACTGAATAAATTCAAATGTTACCTGGCCACAATTAAAAATAAGTTTGGCAGAGCACCCCAAAGCTTACGCACTGATGGAGGTGGAGAATATTGCAATGCTGAATTTAAAGCATTTTTGGAACATGAAGGGATTGAACACAAGGTGACTATCCCACATTCGCCTCAACAAAATGGATCTTCTGAGAGGCTGAACAGAACAATTCAGGACATGTGTAGGGCAATGCTTATGCATTCTGGACTACCAAACAGCCTATGGGCTGAAGCTGTGAACACAGCAGTGTATTTACACAATAGAATACCCTCAAAGCTTACTGGGACCACTCCTTTTGAGGCCTGGTTTAAAAAGAAGCCTGGATTAAAGCACATCAAAGCTTTTGGTTCCAAAGGGTATGCCCACATACCAAAGGAGAAAAGGGGAAAACTTGACCCCAGAGCTGAAGTTGGATTCGTAGTAGGGTATCCAATCGGTGGAAAGGGATACAGGATATACAATCCACAAAATTGCACAGTTAAGGAACGCAATGTTGTATTTGTTGATGAGAGTGATTTGCCAAGTGTTTCCAGTGCAACTGATCCACAGATGTCTGGGACTGCACCTGAAGAGTTGGTGACATGGTTACCTGTAGTGATCACCGGGGAACCGGCAGGTCTACCTTCTGAGGAAACTACCAGAACAGAAGGGGAAGCGGGAACCACACCAGAGGAGGCAGCAGAACCCACAACCAGTGTGAGACGGTCAGAAAGGAGCACTAAAGGGCAACCACCAAAGAAATATGGATTTTGTGAAACTGTGCAATCCGCAAAGGAGCCCAAGAACTGGAAGGAAGTATGCAACCTACCTACGAGTGAAAAAGACAAATGGATTACAGCAATGGAACAAGAAATACTATCCATTTACGAGAAGGAAGCATGGACTCTTACTAAGCTACCTCAAGGCAGAAAGCCTGTTGGATGCAAATGGGTTTTCAAAATAAAGCATAAAGAAGATGGAACTGTGGAGCTATACAAAGCACGCCTAGTGGCCAAAGGCTATTCACAAGAATATGGGACTGACTATTTTGAAACTTTTGCTCCAGTTACCGACCAAGCAACTTTCAGAACACTTCTTAGTGTTGCAGCATCAAGAGACATGGTTGTAGAGCATCTTGATGTAAAGACTGCTTTTCTCAATGGAGAACTATCCGAAGAAATCTACATGGAACAACCTGAAGGTTTTAAAGTCAAAGGACAAGAGGATTATGTCTACAGACTCAACAAAGGACTCTATGGGCTAAAACAAGGAGCAAAGGCCTGGTATGACAAAATTACTGGACTGCTACAGAAGCAAGGTTTTGAACAAGGGAAAGCTGAACCTTGTCTGTACACTAGAATTAAAAATGGACAATACCAGTATGTTCTTGTTTACGTTGACGACCTGATCGTGGCCTGTCAAAACAGAAAGGACATCAAAGACATAGCTGATGGACTGAATAAGGACGTGGAAGTCAAACAGCTAGGAGATGTACAACAGTACCTCGGAATGCAAATTGAGAGACTCGAGGATGGGACTTTTCTTCTATGCCAGAAACGAAAGATTATGGACTTTGTAGAATCTATTGGCATGAAGGACTGTAAAACATCATCCATACCAATGGAACCTGGATATCTGAAGGAAAAGAATGGACAACCACTCAGAGACATTGGAGAGTACAGAGAAGCAGTTGGGAAACTTCTCTACCTGAGCAAAACCACGAGACCAGATATCACAGCAGCAGTTGGCATCTTATGCAGAAAAGTGAGTTCGCCTAATCATCATGATTGGAGTGCAATAAAGAAACTGGCGCGGTACCTGAAAGGAACAATGGACTTACAACTGAAAATTGCACCGTCTGAAGGGCCCAGACTAGTCGTATACATGGACGCCAACTGGGGAGAAGAATCGGACAACTACAAGTCTACAAGTGGATATCTATTTTTCTACGGAGATGGACTAATAGACTGGACTAGTAGAAAACAAACTGTTGTGGCGCAGTCTACAGCGGAAGCGGAGTGTGTTTCAGCAGCAAGTGCCTGTAGTAGACTTGAATGGATTTTTCATATGTTAAAGGACTTTGGAATAAGAGAACCTGTACCTGTACTTATGTTTGAAGATAATCAGGCTTGTATTACCATATGTAAGGAAGAAAGCACCACAGCTAGAAGTAGATCAATTGGTATTAAGTGTGCTTTAGTGAAGGATTTGTACCAGAAGAAGCTGATAGATATTGAGCATTGTCGTACAGAAGAAATGGTGGCTGACATTCTGACTAAGCCACTGACCAAAGAGAAATTTGAACGTCTACGTAAAATGTTGAATATGATTGGTACAAATGTTGAATTGAATAATGAATAATGTTTTTGTATGTTGTATGTATGACTTACATGTTAGACCTTGAGAAGGGGTGTTGGAAATGTATGTGTTTACAAGGTCTGATTCAGTCATTATAGGGTTAACTTGTATTCCTAGTTTGCTATTGTTTAGACTGACCTGGAAGGGATACCTGGCACTAAGCCAATGGGGGATTTGCCCGGGAAAAGTAACTTCTATTTTGATGCAGATTGGTCATTTGTTCCAGGTGACTTCCTTTCTAGGGGTCAAGAAGAAGGAGGAAATCTCCATTACGTGTGTGCTTGTCTTCAGTATAGGAAGCTTAGAAATGTAGCTCTTAGTGTTTTGTTAATTTGTAGCAATCCCGTGTACCTTTTCCCTTAGAATAAAGTATTTTTAAAAAGCAAAGAAATCTCTTCTTTCCAATAGAGCAAGATCCATCAAATAGTCTGAGTATTAAACAATTTTTGACTATTTACAACACTTTGGGGGTGGTGTTCCCCCCGGGGCCCGATCCGCCGCCGGCGGGGAACGGGGGGGGATTTGGCAAGCCTACTTGACACTGCCATAAAATCCGACAATCAATCAAAGTGCAGAGGGGAATTTCTGTTCCAACGTGGGTGTCATGGCTCAAGTGGGGTGTCACTTTACGCTGCCACCACTCTGGTTCCAGGCTCCTCTGAGAAGGCCCAGAGCACCCTCCCAAGACCTTTAGACCTCCCTTTTGGCCAAATAATAGGTGTGAGGACCAGGCAGAGTGAACAATGAAAATAGTTTATTCGCAGGGCTCTTTTTGTAGAAAAAGCCCAGCTGGAACTCGTTAGCATAATAGGCCACACCCAACAGCAAGAACTCATTAGCATATTAGGCCACACCCTGACAGCACCGCTCATTAGCCCATTAGGCCACACCACCGTGTTACCAGAAGTGTGGTCATCCAGACACACCCACCTTTCCCTTCTTATTCTGTTTACCTTGCTTGTTGTCAAAACCCAGGGCTTTTTAAACTCTTTTGCATGTTAGGCCACACACCCCTAATGTAGCCAATCCTAACGAGTTTCTGCTATTGGGTGTGGCCTATTATGGTAATGAGTTCCTGCTGGGCGTGGCCAACTCGGGAGCCAGCCGGAACTCCGTTCCTGTGCGTTCCTGCCCAAAAATAGCCCTGGGTAAATTGGAATGGACTCTGAGGAGTTCAATGAAGATGGCCCATATTTGAAAGACAAGTCCTATGAAGAAAGGATGAGAGGAATTGGGAATATTTAGCCTGGAAAAGAGAGGGCTGAGGAAATATATGACTGTATTCTTTGTCTATTTGAAGGGCTGCCATATAGAAGAGGGCCAGAACGTGTTCTGTGCTGCTTTAGTTAGAGGAGGAGGTAGATTTCAGTTGAACATCAGTATATGTATAAGAGCCAAACTACAAGTGACTGTAGGCACAGATCCATTTTGTGACTGCCAATGCCATTTTATAATCATTTGTAGTCCTTTAAAAATTGCCACAAGGTCCTGATCTGCATCTGGCATGTGGTGCAGCACTTCTAGGAGCTCTTGCTTCCCCCCTGTGTCTTTTCAAGCGTAGAAACAGCCTGTTTCTGCACCTGGAAAGGCTCTGGGCGGTGGTGAACAAGAGTTCCTGGGCCACTGCATCACACATCTGATCTAGATTGGGGAAATGGATCTGTGCCCACCGTTACTTATAGCTTGGCCCTAAACATCCTGCACCCAAGCCTTTATTTCAATAGTTGTGGCAGCACTCTCTCTGTGTGTAAGCTGGAACCTGACTGCAAACTAGTAGCTGGCAGGAAGGAGGGGGCCAGGGGTTGAACCAACTAGCTCTAAGTGTGGAGTACTCTGGGGTTTACATATGCTAATAGATCTGGCTGAAGTAAGACAACAGTTAATCATCTCACACCCTGCTAGAATGTCACATCTAAAGTGACAGAGACTGCTAAATGGCTAGATAGTACACCCTTCCTCTTGAAGTAGGAAGGGTTGAATCACCCTTGGGGGTGGGGGGTGGAATCTCCCAAAGGGAGACTAAATTCTCTGAACTCAGAGAAGAGGGTCTCTTACTCTTCCATCTTGCTCTTTGTCATGGATGGGACTAAGGTTTTAAATAGGGACTCCATCTTGTCCACGTGGTAAGGGACAATGGGTAGAATTCCCAACAATGAGTTCTAAAGTAATGCTGAACTTTAACTACCACAAGAAATAGCAGCCTATCCTTTTAAAACATTGTTTAGGATAAATACTGAGTACAGGGGAAAGGAGGGTTTTTTTTTGCCTTTTCTTTGTATCCTTACTCAGCCTGAATGCTTGAATAGACCATTTGTATATTTTTTATTCATTTGTTAAACTTTCTTGTCTGATTTCTGGATACAAATCATACCGAAGTGTGGTACTGCCAAGGGATACTTGGAAAACGTATAATCCCTGGAGTGTAATAGCTTGAAATTGTGTAGTAGTGATAGACAGCCATCCATGTTAGCTTGTAGGAGTGAAGCAGAAAGGTGTGGTAACTAGGTGGAGCCTGTAAATGGCAATGCAGGTAGAGGGTTCAACATGCATCTCTATTTAGCAGGAGTGTTTCTCAGAGTTGCTGGTGGCAGCAGTTGTTACCCAGTTTGTTTTTAGTACCCCCCCGGGACTCAGGGAAAGGATGACATTGCCGAGTAGAGACTGGGGATGGCTGTGGAGTTTTCCAAGCACCTGGGAACCCTCCCAGAGGAACAGAGAGGGATTGTGAGTCCATTCTTTTACACAGTGATATCAGGTTTACAATTGAGCCTGTTGGATTAGAAAGTCAACAAGACCTCCTCCGACTCTGATTCTATAATTCTATCATTTACCTGTGAATAGTTATGGAATCGGAAAGGCTGGCCCAATTTCTAATTACAAGTAATTATTCTTATCTATAACATTTTTATTTTATGTACAAATAACTATTCTTTAATGTTTAATATTTCCACTCCAACAGCTATTAAAGAACAACTGAGAAAAAGAAATGTAAATTAAATGGACACATAACACTTCCTGTATCTGAACATAAATACATAGGAAACTATAGAAAAACTAGTGTGGCAAATTCAAGGGGTGGAAAAGACCATTAGCTGAGGAACAAGGAATTTGTACAGAGTAAGTTACAGAATGGAGGCATGGCACCATGTTTCCTAAAAAGTGCTGAACTTGACAATAATCATGTGCTTGACATAGCCTGGTGGAATTTGCCCCTACGAGTTCAAGGCCACCACCCCGGGGCTCAGGGAGGCAAGGGAAAGTTTCACCCCCTCCCCCCCCCACGTGCGGGTGTTGCAGCTGCCACCGAGAACAGTGGCGGCCATAACTTTTTAAAGAGCCCCTCCTGAGAGCTGGGGGAGCCAGAATGACCTCTCGGGTGTGATGTCCCAGCGGCATGACACGCAAGAGGTGGAATTTGCCCCTACCAGTCCAAGGCCACCACCCCGGGGCTCAGGGAGGCAGGAGAACGTTTCGCCCCGCCCCCCCATGGTTGTCACAGCTGCCACTGAGAACAGCGGCGGAAGCCATACGTTTTTAAAGAGCCCCTAAGGAGAGCTGGGGGAGCCAGAATGACCTCTCCCGTGAGAGGTGGAATTTGCCCCTACAAGTCCAAGGCTACCACCCTGGGCCTCAGGGAGGCAGGAGAACGTTTCGCCCCGCCCCGCCCCCACGGTTATCGCAGGTCGCAGCTGCCGGTGAGAACAGCGGCGGCAGCCATAACTTTTTAAGGAGCCCCGAAGGAAAGCTGTGGGAGCCAGAATGACCTCTCACGTGAGAGGTGGAATTTGCCCCTACGAGTCCAAGGCCACCCCCCCGGGGCTCAGGGAGGCGGGGAAATGTTCCCCCCCCCCATTGTGTCCCAACTGATGGCTGGTGGGAGCAGGGGGCGGGGCTTATGTGCCCTCCCCCTGGGCTCCTGACTGGCAGAGCGGTGCTCTGGTGCGCTCCGGCAGGAACCGAGGCCTGCCCATTGATATGTTTTCTGGTGCCCACTTTCTTTTTGCTTAAAGTATATCTTCAGGGCTTCCCTGGGTTTCCTCCACCTCAATGGAGCAGGAGGTGCTTCAGAAGAGACCAGGAGAGGGAACACACACTCAGGAATTGTGGCCTTCATCACAGGTAGATGCTTGGCTTGGAACTTCCCAATATTTTTGTTATTGGCCCCAGCCCCCTTGGTAGCCCTTTTGTGGTGGTGCCCACTCAAAGTTCTCAAAATTCCCGAAGTGCTTTGGACTCAACAAATCTGGAGCCCCTATAGTATACATTCCTCCATGCCAGTTGAACAAATGGTACAGTTTAAGGGGAAGGTAGACACCAACAATATCTCTACAAACTTGGATTAGATAGAAGAACCAGGGGTCGTTTCGTAGAAAAAGAGCTAGGGGAACTCATTAGCATAACTCATTAGCATATGCCACACCCCGTGACATCACCGGAAGTGTGTCATAAGGCCACACCCCCTGACATCACTGGAAGTGTGTCATAAGGCCACACACCCCGCCCCCAACGGTCCCGGCCGCCACCGCCGGCCTTGCAGCTCCATGCTTGCTCTAACCGTTTGTAGTCAGTTCTAACAAAGAACGTGTTTGAGTGTCTTTCCAATGCTTTGAAATAAAATCTTGCTGTTCAAAACGTGGATTTATTCTCGATGCTTGGGAACCCAACATATATCTAATTTGCCTTATATTGACTAGGTATGCTACTAATCTATATACTTCAGTGGGAAATCACAATTAGGATAAACAATGGCATACCTTGGTGTTAGGATATGCTTTGGAAATGCCACACAAATGTTCTAATTTAAAAGGGGAGGGTAGATACTAGCTCAGGAAGCAATGGATCCATCCAACTCTCCTTGTTCCCGAGAAAGCGATTTCTTGCCTTCCATCAGAAGTTACAGCTTGTCTGGTTTATGCTACAGGAAAAGAGAGTCCTCTAGAAAGGCTTTCTTGTGTTGTACATTTTTTTGTGCCTCGTGTGACCTGCACTGGGGGTTACTAATTTGGATGGGGGGGGGGAACAGGAAGATGAGAATGCAGCCACCCCACCCTCCATTTTAGTGCAACTGCAAACTTGGGGTCCCTGGGGAGAAAGATTTGTCCGTGGAACCTTGTCTCTGAGATAGTTCATGTAGTGTACTTATCAAGAATATTACTATCCCATATTCCTACAACCAGTGGGTTACAAAAATTCTTCTGTCATGTGAAAAAATAAAACAACATTTAAAATGTACACTCACACAAACTAAGAAAGGCAGACCTAAATAGCTGAAAATCCAGCAGAATATTACAAACCAGCCAATAAAAGAGTGGATGAGAACAGCAGTAAAACCACAAAGCAGAACAGGATGAAAACAGTCTGGGCAGCAGATAAAAGACATTGTTAGTGCTTTACGACTAATATTCATAGCCATACAACACTAACAATGTGGAAATAAAAGAAAATTACTTCACTCCGACCAAATTAAAATAGTCTTTATAGCCTAACTGGAGGCCAGAAGTAAAGGGGCTAACCCAATTTCCTGAGGACGCCTGGTCATCTTGGCCAAGAAAGTTTTGCCTACCCAACAATCTTACTTCAGCTAAACTGAGCAGTGTTCAAGAACTGTATTAAGTATTTAACAGATTTGATTTCTGGTGGAGACATTCAGACTTCCCAGAAAATCAGAGAAGAAATAACATTGGGATGAAACGTGAAGTTTCTGTACAAAGGAATTGGATTATTAGCACACATGTCTATAAAAGAAACTCACTCCAGGCCATTCAAGATGACATAAAAGCTTTGATGTGTCATATTTTACTATGGACAATGCTTGACAGCAGGGCAGCAATATGTATGACATGCCGGGAGACCAATTTACAGTGCAATCCTAAGCAGAGTTACACCTTCTAAGGCTTTGATGGTGAAACTCTGTAGCTCTGAAATTGGCTTAAGGCTTTGTGGACGTGTGTTTCAACAAAATGGAACTTATCTGCCTCAGATGTGACAATGGCCACTGGTTTAGGTGGCTTGAAAAGATGCTTAGACAAATTCATGGAGGACAGAATAGCTCTTCCAATCAAGAAATGATTGTTAAGCGATGCATCTCAAATTCCAGATGTTAGAGATGTAAAACAGGGGTTGGCCATTGGCTTCACACTCTGGTTCTAGGGTTTGAGATAGTATTGCATTGGCCATTGTTGGCCACTGGACTAAATGGGCTCTTAGTCTGATCCAGCCAAGTGTCTCTTATATTCTGCTTAATGAGGGAGGGGTTAAGCAGAGGTGTTTTTCTGGCTCCCTGTTCCATTTTGATATTGATAGTAGGGTTACCAGCTGGCAAACAGTGAGAGTCTGGGGAGGGAGGGAAATGGGCAGGGTGCTGTCACCCAGTGGAGTTACATCACTTCCCGGTAAAACCTAGAAGTGACATTATGCTATTGCCTGATGACGACTGGCAGCAAGGAACAGGAACCGGAGGTGTGAGGTCTCCTGTCCCCAGTGGGAAAATGGTAAGCCAAAATGAGAGTGTTGGTTCATGAGCTCTGTGGGAACAGTTTCCCCATGACGCCATGTGTAACAGGAACTGTCTAATCTTTTTGGCTGGCCATGTTATTTTGCTGTCTTATGTACAAATCAGACTGAAAATGCTTTCTAGGAGCTCTAGGAAAGATCTGTAAGTCAGAACAATTGCACATTAAGCATGACTAAACCAGACTTGTTATTCTTAACAGGACGTTTAGCAATCTTATAAAGCAAAACTAGATGATCATCCAAGTGTACCGTTTTAATCATATTATTTGGGGGGGGGCTATTATTTTCTGATCACATACATGGCAGCTGGCATGGAAAGATCATATCCAACTGGATACATTAAAAGTGATGCGTTATGTTCAAAATGTTCTGAATGCCTGGATTCTTTAAGGAAGGAAGCATATTTTCCCCAATAACTAAAAGTAACAAAGTACTCCTTATGGGTCCATCATGAGGACTTGCAATTAGATACAACTTGCAAGTTCTTCAAGCCAAGAAAGGTTCATTCAAGGTATGAGCTCTCATGTGCAAGCCACACTTTTTCAAATGCATTGGAATGGTAGGTGATGTTCAAACTTATAAGTCCCTGTCTATAAGTCTGAACCTCACCTACCATTCCAATGTATTTGAAAAAGTGTGGCATGCACATGAAAGCTCATACCTTGAATAAACCTTAGTTAGTCTTAAAGGTGCCACCAGACTCTAAATTTCGTTTAAACTAGTTTCTCATACAAACCCTGTTTAGTGAACTATATCTACCCCGAGAGTATATTATTAACATCACACAGTAGATTATGGTGCATAAGGAGAGGACTCAGTTTGTGTGGAAGGGGAGGGGTGTAGTGCAGTGTCATGCAGTGCTGTGTAACACAGTGATGTCACTTCCAGCCACCTAAGCGGAAGTGATGTCATTTGTTGTCAGGACTCTAGCACTTCCCCATTCTATGGTTATACTATAAGTGACATTGTACTATTGCTGCATTTTTTCAACCAAATTTCTCTGGTTGCTGCCTCAGGCAACAGCAAGGAACCAAGGGCAGGGGGTGGGAACCCTGGTCCCCTAATGGGGACTGAAGTAGTCGTGGTTTGCTTAAGGCCATCTAGGCGAGGTTTGAATCTGCTGCTCATATCTTAGCCACTTTGTGGCTGGAAGTTAGGTTCTGCACAGTGCCTCTTTGTACAAAGCACACAAGTAATTCAGAGGGCCAGTAGAACTAGCAAGGCTAGATAGGTCTAAGAAGGCTAGATAGGTCTTCTTACTGTATTCTTGTGTGCTCTGCTGCTGTCTGTTTACCCAGAATGCTACCCTCAGGAGTTCCTTCCCACTCTTCCAGCTAATTCCTTCTCTTCCTGTATCTCTTTCAAACTTCCAGGGCAAGATTTGCTCTCCTCACTGTCTCCATCCTAACCTGGGTTGGGAAATTCCTGTAGACTCGGTAGTGGAGTTCGGGGAGGGGAGGGACCTCAGCAGGGTATAATGCCATAGAGTCCCCCTTCCAGAACAGCCATTTTCTCCAGGGGAACTGATTTCTGTCATCTGGGTATGTCATTATTCTGGAAGATCTCCAGGCCTCATCTGGAGGTTGGCAACCTTTTTTTGGAATACAGTAGGGTTGCCAAGTCTATCTTCGCCGGGAGCGGGGGGCTCCCAGCCAGCATCTTGTGCACGCGTGCGCGCACCGCACGCACATCACCCGGAAGTGACGGGAGGACGCCAGGCACGTTGGGGGCGGGGCCACGGCCATACAAGGGAAAACCATAGAATTTTCCCTTGTATGGCCGTGGCCCCGCCCCCAGCATGCCTGGCGTGCCCGGGTCACTTCCGGGTGACGCGCACGTCGGCGTGGAGTTCCCCCCGGGGCCCGATTTGGCGCCACCGGGGAATGGGCCTCTGGGGCGGGGTTTTCCCCGCCCCCCGGGGGGAGTTGGGATCCCTAGAATACAGAGATTGAAAATATTGTAGGACTTTTTTCATTTCCCCCTCCCTTTCTACACACCTGATTGTGGGAAAAGTAGAGAAAGGGACCCTAAGAAATACAGAAGAAGCTAGGCAAACAGATTTCTTGTTAAGCCGATTTTATCTGCCATCTGGGAAGACTGTTCTTTTTTAGATGCAGTTTGAGGTCAAAGTGTTCTCACTCAATCATTTCCAAGCATGGTTCGTGAGAGACAGCCAGAGTACTGATAAATCACAGTTTGTTATTTATTGGGATTATTAGGTGTCCTTCCCCCCACTGCATTACGTCTGCAATGATGCAGATCTTCTATTTAAAGATAATATTTATTTATCATGCCAGGAGCGGCCAGTGTCTGGAAAGGTTTATATCGGTAAAGTAAACACGAGGCATTGGCAAATGAAGTGTAAACTACATGTTGTGCTTAGGCTCAGTGTTGAATTTGTAATTCCATTTCCCCAATTTGAAAGGGAGGGAAAAACAACGATATATGCGATCTGCGCAGCTGGGGGGTGGGGGGTGGGGGAGAAGAGAATGCTATGTACTATTTCTTCATGGTCTTTGGGCATCTCTTTGTTATTGGCAATGGCCTATTTCCCATAGAGTTGTGCAGATATCAACAGAGCAGTGGAGAAAGTATCTGTTACCATTTCTGATCAGAGAAATACAGGTACTGTACTAGAGCTGCCAATCGCTAGGTGAGGCCTGGAGATTTTAGTGGATTATGACCAGAGGTCATTTCGGGGGGATCGCAGTTCCCCCGTGTGAGGTACGGGGGGCGGGGCACATGATGAAGCCCCACCCCCGCTTCCGGCCCTCATTCAGCCAGGAGGAGGCAGGAGAAGAGGGAGGGTAAGTTGCTTCCTCCCTGCCTCTCCCCACCCCTGCCTGCCTGGGGCCAGGGAGGGCCTTCGTGGGGCTTCCATGCACTCCCGCCGGC
>NW_015166562.1:75345-80733 GCF_001447785.1 Gekko japonicus | reverse complement strand
TTCTGTGCACGCCTGCCGGCCTTGCAGGTCCACCGCCGGACACCTCATGGGGCTCGGCAGTGGAGCTGCAAGGCCGGTGGTGGCGGCCAGGACCGTTGGGGGCGGGGTGTGTGGCCTTATGACACACTTCCGGTGATGTCAGGGTGTGTGGCATATGCTAGTGAATTATGCTAATGAGTTCCCCTAGCTCTTTTTCTACGAAACGACCCCTGCTTATGATTGATCTCCAGGATACAGTGATCAATTCCCGTGGCCTGAAGAAAATGGCTGCTTTGGAGGGTGGACTCTATGGCGTTATACCTTTCTGAGGTCCCTCCCCTCCCCAAACCCTGTCCTCCCCAGGCTACAATCCCAAATCTCCAGTAATTTCCCAACCTGGAGTTAGCATCCATATACTGTACAGATGTGGTAAAGTTGCCAACCTCCAGGGAGTGGCTGGAGATCTCCCGCTATTACAACTTATCTCCAGGTGGCAGAGATCAGTTCATCTGGAGAAAATGGCTGCTTTGGAAGGTGGACTCTGTCATTATACCCCACTTGAGTCTCTGCCCTCCCCAAACCCCACCCCCTGAATCTCCAGGTATTTCCCAACCCAGACCTGGCAACCCTGCTGTGTCAATGTGAATGTCCCCCACTTTCCAGTTTAGCCCTGATCCACACTAAAATATGCTGAGTGTAAGGAAGAAACCCCTTCTTCCACCACCTCTCTTGTATGTTACTGGTTCAGGTTCTTGGTTTAGAGTTTATATATGTACTGCATTTATATCTCACCTTTCTCCCCCATAGGGCCCCAAAGAAGCTAATGTTGTTCTCTTGTTCTCCATTTTATTTTACACCTTTTAAGGAAACACCCTATCAAGAAATATTCCTACATGATGTTTGCAAGGGTCCACTGACAAAGTGACAAAGCACCTGTACAGCTAATGGAGTCCTGAGAACCTTGGTGCTTGGGGGGCAACTGTGGGAGGGCCTCTGGAGTTCTGGCCCCACTGGTGGATGTCTTGATGGCACCTGGGTTTTGGCCACTGTGTGACACAGAATGTTGGACTGGATGGGCCACTGGCCAGATCCAACATGGCTTCTCTTATGTTCTTACATTCTAACCTGGATAGAATTTTTGGAGGAGAAACATACAAAGATCTCGAAGAGAGAATTAGCAAACTTGAGCAGTCAAAATAATATCAAGCCCTCAGTACAGTACCCAGCACTAGCAAGCCAACTCCATGGGGCCAAATATTCCACATCTCCACACTGTGCAACTTACTCTGCTCAAAAAGAAGAGGCCGGAAAAGGCCAAGGAGTTACTGTGAGAGGGTGAAGCAGGGCCTGTCTCTGCAGGTTCCGGTAGAGGCTCCGGGTCTCTAAGCATAGGCCTGACCATCTAGGCAATAAATAATCCAAAAGTAATCCAAAGGGGGTTGAAAAGTACTGAGACAGACACATCGTTGAGTGATTTTCAGCTCATACTTTACGAAGTGATTTCAGAAGATAGAAGATACAGGGCAAGCCCACAGGCTGCTTAAATGCACAACAAAAACTCCACCCACACACACCCATACACCCGTGATTGGCTATTTACATATTCCTATATCTGATGGGGTTCCTTTAGGATCCTGGTCAGCCAATGGGCTGTTACTAGGTTTCTAGGTGCCCATTGTCTCTGAGATTGAAGCTCTGGTTTACCTAGCTGACCGCGAGTGCAGAGCGACCACATGCGCAGTCTAAGTTGGTACACAACAGGGGTTATTTGGATCATTTGAAATATTGCCAAATAAGGGAATGGGGGCAAGGTCTCCAGGTGGGGAAAGGATGTGTTTTGGGACAATCTTGTCTGATTGGTGACAAAGAGTTTTAGCAAGCTATTTAAGCAACCTCAGGCTGCGATCACACACAGAATTAGCCGCGCCATAGGTGTGAATGCCGGGCAGATTTTAAGGGCATGATCACACAAGAACATCTGCCAAGCATCCCCCACCCGTCAGCAACCCATTTTGCTCTGGCGCAGAAGGGGGTAAAAAGACACTAGGGAAAGTCTGGTAGCAAATGGGTTGCTGCAGGCCAGGAATGGACTTTCCCTTGTGTGATCACTCCAGTGCGCTCCTATGGTGTCGGGATGGTCTGATCAGGCCATCCTGACTCCATGCCGTTGTTTTCCTCCTCGTTTCAGTATGCGCATCATCGCACACAGCATAGGAAGCCCTCAGTGCGGAGACGCGAATCATTGATCCCTCGTTGAAGTGCACCGGAAACACGCGGCAAAAAACCAACAACGATTCACCTGTGGTTGCATGTAATCACACAGTGTCGGGCTGCCCAGCAGCTCCCAGGGACTGTGTGATCATGCAAATGCGGGTCAAATTCCCACAGAGCAAATAGCCTCGCTTCCCCCCCGCACATTATCTTGCGTTTGTGACCGCAACCTCAGTTATGTTCTTTGGATGCAGATGGTCAGGACCTATGTGTGGGGCAATCCAATATGGGTGCTGTTCTTTCTTTGTCTGAATTTTAATATACATATGTAAATGCTGTCAAATCACATTTATGGCAACCCCAGCAAATGGCTTTCAAGAAGCAGAGGTGGTTTGCTATCACCTTCCTCTGGGGAGTCTTCCTGAGGGTCTCCCATCCAAGTACCTGCTTAGCTTCTGAGATCTGATGCGCCTGGGCTGTACCATGCCACCTTCCCTTCCAAATGTTTAATATACCGGGGTCTTTTTGTTGCTCGAGCTTCATTGTTTAAGGCCTGCTTCCCTGATGCTGGGAAAGATTGAAGGTCAAAGAAGACGGGGACGGCAAAGGATGAGATGGTTAGACAGTGTCATAGATGCAACGAACATGAAGTTGAGCAAACTTCAGAGGACGGCAGAAGACAGGAAGGCCTGGCGTGATCTGGTCCATGGGGTCGCGAAGAGTCGGACTCGACTGTGCGA
Source organism: Gekko japonicus (assembly GCF_001447785.1). Taxonomy (NCBI): domain Eukaryota; kingdom Metazoa; phylum Chordata; class Lepidosauria; order Squamata; family Gekkonidae; genus Gekko; species Gekko japonicus. The sequence goes on along the minus strand of NW_015166562.1, from coordinate 77,803 downwards.
CTGAACAACAAAAAATGGTTGGATAACATGATACTGGACTCAGCAAAGCTTTCCCCTTGCCTAGGTAAAATCATTCACAAAAATTAGATAGCAAACTCATAAACATATCTTAGGAAAATTATTTTGGGGATATTACAATTGCCTGGAGAGGGGAAGCTCTGAAAAACCAATTCTGCAATTTTTCAGCATTGTCACCAACAGACACCCTCCAGTTTCTGGAGCAGTTTTGACTTCATACTACATCTTAACTTAAAAAGCAAGGAGGTTTTGAAAGGCACTGGTGGACATACTATGCAATGTCTGGACAGTTCTAAACTTCCAAAATGAAAAGTCAAACTCTCCTTGGTAAGCCTGGGCCACACGGAACATGCATACATTTTGCACTAATTTAAGAGCTCGGAAGAGTTTCATTTATCACTTCTGGCCATGGGGAGAGCCTCAGAAGGATCCAGGAACTCATCATTAGTAGCTGATGAGTTTCTTCCGCTGTAATTCAGGGAGATTAAGCTCTGGAGAATTCTTTCGGTGTTCACGGTCTGGCCAGGCTTGGGATACAGTGCCACTTAGTGGCTTTGTGAAAATGTGTTCCTGATTTTGGATGGAACAGGCAATACTATTTAAGGCTGAAAATGGTGTGGAAAAGCCTGCACTGATTATTGTGATCTCACTTTCTTCTTGCAGTACTGTTATTTCTGGGCAGGTAGGTTTGGTAAGCCCTGTCCTGGATAGCCCAAGCTAGCCCAATCTTGTCAGTTCTTGGAAGCTAAGCAGGGTTGATTCTGGCTAGTATTTGGATGGGAGACCTCCAAGGAATACCAGGCAAAGTACCTCCAAAAGTCTCTTGCCTTGAAAACCCTACATGATCGCCACAAGTCAGCTGTGACTTGATGGCGCACAAAAAAGTTTGATAAAGTTTCAAAAAATTGTAAAGTCCCTTGTGACCAGTGCAAAAGATGTTTATTTTCTCTTCCTCCTTTTTGGTGATGAAAAAGTAATAATAGCTAGACCTGTCTGTGTTGACTGAGTTAAATATTGAATTAAGTATTAATATCTTGTCACAGTTGAAGTTGTACTTCAATATTATTTTTCAATATCTCTGAACCCTAGAAGACACATTTCATATGAAGTGTTATATAAATTATTTATCCCCATATATAGGTAAAGCCTACACTCATGATGAGAGCTTATGGATGCTGCATTGTGGTTTATTATTTCGGTATATTATGTATTTAATTTCTAAAAAGTGAAAAAGATTACAGATTGCATAGAGGCATTTTCAGACGGAAAACGAATCACCACTCTCCCTTTACTTTTTTTTTTTTAAATGGGAGTTATTCAGCTGGTCTCTGGTACTGATCGAAACTCACATATCCCTATGTAAGCAAGGTCAGAGAAAAAAAAAGAGATGCACCCAGTGATTGTGGCTGCATTGCAATTTAACAGTAAATTGTGGTTTCCCAATATATTTGAATGCATCTGAGAAGTCCTCTGGCTCATGTGCTGCTGAGACCTCCCTACCTCCTCCCCTGGTGTATAGCTTGAGGACGTCCTGGTATATAACAAACTGTTGCTTGTTGTTGCATCTGAACAACAAACTACGGCTTGCTTCTTGCTTACAAACCCCGGTTCCACTCCAGGATTATGGTGTCATTCTCATGAGGAAGAAGAATTGGCGGCGGCGGCAGCGAGAGAGAAATGGCGGCAGAAGCAACCCAGTAAAGCAGTGGCTGGTCGAGCAGAGGCGGAGCAGAGCAGTTTCATTTTTAAAATGTTTATTAAGAGGAAGTATAACATATCAAGACATATAACTGCAAAACAGTATACAAATGTCCTGAGAATCCAAAATTACAAACCAACCAGTTAGTCACACCATTACAAATTTTTACAACATACATCAACAGTCATAACAAACTAAGTTAGTACTAAATCCGATCACCTATACATAGATGCTCTGTGAGCTATGAATCCCATAGAATTGAGTCAAGTCTACAAGATAACATCTTCAGGAGTCTGCTGCTCTGATTCACAAGAGGAGTCTCAACAGTAAGGTGGAGGTCAGGTTAAACTCAAAAGTGTGGCCATGTGTGATAACTCGTCCTAGAAGGAAGCACATTATTTTCAACCATTATTTTAGCTTTCTTGACATGCTGGTATTGTATGTATGGATTTTTGTTTGTTTGTTTGCACAGAGAAGTATGCAGCCTTGTCTGCCACCACCTGCTGTTTAAAATTATATAAGAGATATTGGACGAACTTAGTGCCACCTGTGATCTTTTAACACATGCACTGCTGACCATTTGCTTGGAGAATAGTGGGGACCCTCATCATAACCTGTTAGAAGCATTTTGCTTCTTTTCAACAGACCTTTATGATCAGGCAGAAAATGCTAAAAGAAACAAAGTCATTCTTAGTACTTCCATTTTTAACTATTTTAGAAACAGTTCTAAGAAATGCCATC
>NW_015166562.1:62710-74730 GCF_001447785.1 Gekko japonicus | reverse complement strand
GTGCCCAGAATTAAACTTTGCTGGTCTTAAAGGTGCCACTAGACTCAAACTTTGTTCTGTTGTTTCAGACCAACACAGTTACCCCTCCTGAAAGAGTTACAATGAGTGAGGCTCATTTCTCTCCAGAGGTGCCCTTTGCAGAGATCCCTTGACTTTGCTTTTCCTTCCTTCCTTCCCTGGTCTGCAGATAGGCTTGCCAAGTCCCCCTGGGGGGCGGGGAAACCCCCGCACCAGAGGCCCGTTCCACGCCGGCGGCGGATCAGGCCCCAGGGGGAACCCCACCCCCAAAGCACACGACGTGCACGTCACCCAGAAGTGACGCGACCAAGCCGGGCACGCTGGGGGGGGGGCCACAGTCATCCAAGGGAAAACTCTATGGTTTTTCCTCGGATGGTTGTGGCCCCGCCTCCAGCATGGCCGGCGTGGTTGCATCACTTCTGGGTGATGGGGTTGCAGCGCGCGTGTGCTTCGCGCGCGAACGCACTCCCGAAGCAGTGCTGGAGTCCCCCGCTTCAATGCCGCTTCTGACTTGGCAACCCTATCTGCAGATCAGGGGGAATATTCCTTTCATAAGTTTTCAGTGCTGCCAGGTGCCTCACCTGGATCCTAGTGAATTGTAGATGTCTCATTGTGGCCTACCTGTGGTGAGTCTTTAGCATGATGAGTTTGTGACATTCCCATGGCAAGAAAGGAAGTTGTCTTGGGGTTTTGGAATGGTGTTGGAATGGTTTTCCAGGACAGGGGTGCACAGCAGGGGACAAGAGGTTTTCAGAAATATAGACAGAAAACAAAGTATGAGATTGACATTTTCTCCTCAGATATTAAAGTGTATTGACCATCCAGTGTGGTGACCACTCTACAAAAATCTTTTGATTCAGAAATGCAATTTGACTCTCCGTAAACACAAGGGCCTCTGTAAATTGAAGAGATGTCAGCCGAGCATGACTTTCCTGCTTCCCGGCTCCCACTGCAACCTGAAACGCTCCCCAAAATTGGGACAGGGAACCCCAGGAACATCAGGAGGGGGAATCGGCAAAAATTGTCTCATCTTCCATCTACAGAAATACTCAGGTAGTTTCAAGCCAATATGTACCAGCCCTGAAACATCCCTATGTAAACTTGAATTTTTAACTTTATTCATCATCTGTTTGCATGGGTGTAACATGCATGTACTGCCTAGCATATGCAGGTAAACAGGTTGTGCCATTCTGTGCCAACTGGAGTCTCTGAGTTGACATTACGGGTAGGTCCATGTAGATTGTGTTGTAGTCTAGTCTTAAGGTAACCATAGTATGGATCCACGTGGCCAGATCAGCTGAGTCATGGTACAAGACCATCTTCTGGGCTAGATGAAGATGGAAGAATGCATTTTTTGTGTGGCTGCTTTAACTTGTTTCTCCGGCAATAACACTGGATCCAATATAACCCCATGGCTCTTAAATGAGACAGTGCCTATCAGCTGAGCCCCATAAAAAGTTGGTATTACAACATCCTTTTAGACCTCAGTCTTCTCAACCAGCATTACCTCTGTCTTGTCAGAATTCAGTTTTAACTTGTTCACCCTAGCCATTTAACCTCAACAGTAAGGCATTGGTTCAAGACTATCACTAAGCAATGATAAAGAAATACAGAGTCCGGTGTCATCAGCCTACTCCAAACCACAACTGATTCTCTTAAGGATTTTACATATGGGGGGATAAAACTTAATTTAACCTTGTGGAACCCTACAAGGTACGTCCTACACTGATGACAGCTGGTTGCCAACAGCAGTCCTTTGATCCCTGCCCATAGGGAATGATTTAAACAAATCCAGTGTATATCCCTTACCTTCAAATGTCCGGCTGATAATAGAGAAACACTCTATTGTCCCCCTTTCTGTTTCCTCATGTCTTCTGATTCTTCTCTTATTTCTTTCCACATTTCAAAGTAAGGCTCCCTCTCTGCCCTGTCATTTTTGCTGTTGCAGGAGCTTGTTGTGATGACATAGTTTCAAGTAAGGGTGTCCCTAATGAAGATCAATGGAGCCAAGCTGTGAACGTAGGTGCTGGTTACCTTTAAGCTGTGACTTTTCCAGGAGGCAGCTGGAGACTGGCTCCCTCACCTCAGTCTCATCACTATCCCCCCCCTCACCTTTAGAACACCTCTGTGGTGGCTATGGGGGGGAGGCTGTGAGGCAACTGCGTTCTGGACTGAAGACAGTTCAGTCCCCCACTCTGGCCTCTCCTTTGGGTTCTTTAAACCCCAACCAACCACAGTCAAATAAAAAAAGGGGGCACAGGCTTGAAAGGAGGAGGAGGAGAAGAAGAAGAAGAGATTGGATTTATACCCTGCCCTTCACTCAGAGTCTCAGAGCGGCTTACAAACTCCTTTCCCTTCCCCTCCCCACAACAGACACCCTGTGAGGAAGATGGGGCTGAGAGAGCTCTTTCCAGAACTGTCGTTGAGAGAACAGCTCTGACAGAACTATGGCTTGCCCAAGGTCATCCAGCAGCTGCAAGTGGAGGAGTGGGGAATCAAACCCAGTGCTCCCAGATTAGAGTCCGCACACTTAACCATTACACCAAACTGGTGTAGGATTGGTAGCATTTGGGTTATGTGCGCCCTAATGGTCTCTTGTTTGGAAACCTGTTACAGCAAGGCTGTACTTATATGTGAGGTAAACAGAGATCACTTTTTCTTGGCTATTTGACTTGACAGACAAGACACAAATGGAGATAAACAACGAAGGTTTATTTAACAGAAAATAAAGTATCTAAAAGGGAAATAGTATGAGTGGATAGCTTCAATGTATAAAGTAAAACCGGCTCTCAAGTAAAGTAACTAAACCCTGAAGGGAGAGGTTGATTCCCCAATCTTTGGACAGGGTACCTCAGCAGGTTCAAGGCCGCTCTTTTATCTCACAGAGCACCTTTCCACAGAACCTACACACACCAGTTAGGATTGATGGTTACACATCAAAATAAACTTTCTTCCCTAAGCCAACCCCCGGACATAAGAACATAAGAGATGCCAATGTTGGATCAGGCCAAAGGCCCATCCAGTCCAACACTCTGTATCACACAGTGGCCAGAAATACCAGTGCCATCAGGAGGTCCACCAGTGGGGCCAGGACATTAGACCCTAACTATAAGCCAAATAAACCTATAGTTAAGCTGACACTCCTTTCCAGAGCCATGAAACCCCTATCCGAATGAAAAAAAGTTTCTCGTCCCCCATTTAAACTGAGGCTGGCTCTCGCCCCCTCCCATCCAGTGGCGTTCCATGGGCTCTGATTGACTGACAATCATCTGGATTTGCATGAGGCCTAAATCACAAACCCTAGAGGAGAGGTGGGACTTTTAAGGATGATTACCACAATTTCAAAGCTGATTGGAGATGTTTTGTGGAATAGGGAGGAAGGGAATAGATACTCAAGAGAGAAATAGGGGCAGAGAAGAAGTAATGTGAAAGAAAAGACAAAGGAAAGGGTAGAGAACGAGGGGACATGGATAGGAAAGAGAGAAGAAGGGAAACAAAAGGAATACGTAAGGAGTACAGAGTGGGGCAGAAAATGCATGTGAGGAAATATACAGTGGGTGACAGGTGCCTGCAGTCTCCAAACTGGGGATCGGTAGTCCTAGTCCATAGAAATATGAAGGACATTACTGAGTCATCTTGTGAAAGGAATGGTACAATCAGAGTGATTTCCCTCACACCTCATGGGTTCCAAGGTGTGGGGCAGGAGTTACCACTGGGCAGTGTCAAAGGACTGCCTCAGGTGATAATATTTTAAAGAGCAGCAAAATGACTAATGGAGTTATTATTATTTCACTCTTCAGGAAGAGTACCATGTGGATTTTCCGTCCGTGGCCCCAAAAGGTTTTGGGCTGGCGCTGCCAATGATGTTCAGCTAGCTGTTCAATGGCCAGCAGGACATAGATTCTTCGGTTGCCTCATGAGTGGTTGGGAACAAAGGGTGGCTTCACATGACATTTCTATAATTTGGATGGCCCCCCATGATCCATAATCCCAAATTAAAAGAAACGTGTTTTAGAGACAAAGGGACCTGTATCTTAATAATACTTTACTCTGGCTCTGTTACTATTCAGTAGGTGTCCAGGCATGGCAGGCAAGCATGGGCGATTAGTTTAACTCCCTCATTTCCTGAGTTACCTCGCTTTCTACTCTCCTACTGGAGAGAAAGTCTTGCTCCGGAAAACGAGGGGCAAATGTTCTAAACGGCTTGGCAACCAGCAGCTGCAATTTGGACAATTTTCAAAATGGCACTTTGCAAAAATGTAGCATTTATTTTTAGTGCCTTGATGGGAAATGGGCTCCTTGGGAAAACGGGCTATTATATATTTTGCTATAATAGGTAAGCAAACTTTCAGTTTTTATATAAATGCTGGAGTATTAGTGTGTGGGCCAGAATTTCAGCCATTTGGAGGCCCTTAAAGGATAGTTATGCTAGGTAATTTTTCTTCAGCCGTGCTATTATGGCATTCTAAGCTGGAGAAGTGTCAAGTGTCTGGGCTAGAAATGACCTCTGATCAAATTTTAGAAGATGAAAACAGTACATACTTAAAGGAAAATGTAGTTTCTGACCACACTTCACAGTAGTTTTACCAGCCTATTGCCTGGCCTGCAATCAACAGTGAGATTCTACCTGTGCTGGGTTTTTTTGGTACAAGTCCAAACAATGAGTCCAACACAGGACATAAGAAGCTGTCTTATACCAAATCTGACCCCTGGTCCATCTAGTTCAGTATTGTCCACATTGAACTGTCCTTGAGGGTCACAGGTAGAGAGATCTTTCCCAATATCTGCAACCTGGCTCCTTTAATGAAAAGTGCCAGAGTGTCATGGATCATCTTGACCAGTCAGAACTCAGCTTGGAGGAAGACCCCTCGAATGTCACAGAGCCTGGGCCCAGCTCACAAGAAACAGCTGAGGAAAGACAGGAGCTCCAGAATTCAACACTGACAGCTGACCCTGACTCCTCCAGCCATACTACTGGGGCACGACTACTCCTCTGATTCCCTCACAGCAGCAGACCAACGCCGGGAGCGATCTCACCAGCAACTTACAGAGAGAAGGCAAAGTGCACATCTCTTGGCTCAACACCGGCGTTTGGCTGACAGCAGCCCTTAGTGATTGCAGGACCTTGCCTTGCATAACTCAGCTCATTGTGAGAGTCTTACTTAAACCAAGTTGGCATGCCTTCCCAGCCGTGGAAGCAACGAGTCACATATCTGTGAAATCAGTGACCACAACTCCTGCCTTGCACCTTGTAATTCTTGGACTGACTTTGGACTTTGCTATCTAGACTGCCTTTGGATTCTGCTTCTCGGACCTAGAGAGCCAGTTTGGTGTAGTGGTTAAGTGCGCGGACTCTAATCTGGGAGAATCAGGTTTGATTCCCCACTCCTCCGGGTTTGATTCCCCACTCCTCCACTTGCACCTGCTGATGTGACCTTGGGTCAGTCACAACCTCTGGCACAGCTTTCCTTTAAAAAGAGCAGTTTCTGTCAGAGTTCTCTCAGCCCCACCCACCTCACAGGGTGTCTGTTGTGGGGAGCGGAAGGGAAAGGAGTTTGTAAGCTGCTCTGAGACTCCAAGTGAAGGGCGGGGTATAAATCCAATCTCTTCTCTTCTTCTTCTCTTCTGTCTGCACCTAACAAATTACAAACCCTTGGACTGGCTTTGACTTCACTTTCTGGACTGCTCTGGCACTGTCTCTCTGCTCAGGTGCCTGTTGTGCCTGTTGTGCCTGCTAGCGGGGACACAGTGAGTGGCTCTGGGACATTGTGCATCTATAAAGCATCTGCTCTGCCGCTAAGCCACATTACCTTCCAGTTTAAATGAACACAACTGACTACTATCAAGTTGATAACTGGAATTTAATTGCTAGGGGGGGCAAAGGGAACATTCAGCAGTGTATACATTCACTTATTCAAGAACGCATAAATTCAAACAAAAATTATAATGTGTGATGATAATGTCTAGCATTAGCAAATGAAGGCTCTTGACTTTCAAGGAATCTGTCAGTACCTATAAATATGTATGTTGTCATACAGGTATAATTTTCAGGGAGTCCGGCTTTATATTTTATTTATTAGATTTTATTATTTATGTATTTAAGTAATTTATAGTCCGCCTTTCTCACTGGGACTTAAGGCAGAACACACAGAGTGAGACAATAGAATCAGCAGGATGGGACATGCAATGAACAATGAAATAGGATTTGGGTTGTAGAACCAGCCAGAAATCTAAAAAACAGAATTGTGGCAAAGCATAAGTGTTGACATGATGCAAGGTTATTTAGCAGGATCCAATTTACAGCAAACTATACACAGTAGTATAGACCACAGAACCTAATAATTTGTCCAAGTAACTTTGTGAATAATTTTGTACACTGCTACCCTATTGCTTGCTTAGAAAAGCCCTCTTGAATAATGCAGTTTTGCATAGTTTGTGGCAAGTCAGGAGAGTGGAAGCCTTCCTTCCTGCCTCAGGCAGACCATTCCAAAAGGTATATGTATCCTGCCTTTTCCCCTCTCCTTCCCCCCCAAAAAACCCTCCTCATCCCGTGTGCATTGATTGGCAAATCTAAGTTTGCTACCGTGTGATGTTTAAAAATATAGGCATGATGAAGTTTTAACACTAAATCGTAGTATCATGTCTGAACGATAGTTTGCCACAAACCAGGGTTAGCTCTCATCCTCCATCTCCTTCTGCCTCTCCCCCCTTCATGGGATTAGATTTTAGTGCAAGCCATCATTTGGCATAACATTCAGCCTGACAAAGTATTGAGTGCATTTTGCCCTGCAAACTAGGATCACAAACCACAGTTTATCCATGGTTTAAAAGAAGAACCACAGTTTGCTAGAGCACAAGCAGAGGATGGAAAGTGTGTGTGTGGGGGAAGCAATGCATTAGTACATTCAAACTAAAATCTGTATCTGATTGCCATATTAGTTGGACCACACAGACCTGTTCCACAGATCTGTGGATCCCTCTTCCAGCATCACTATTAGAAAACAGATCTCTGGGATCCAACCCAATCTCTAGAAGATTTTTGTTAAAGCATAGTCATTTCTCATGAATCATGCTTAGAATAAAACTCAGTGAATCTAAAAGATATATTTTTTAAAAAAACTTTTCAGGAGCATTATTGAAGGTGTGATATGATAAATGCTGATTTGATGCATATCTTTTAGATAGGTCACAGAATTCAATATTTTTTGCAATATATAATTCAGTTTACTATATTGGGAGGTAATATCCCCTTAGAACCAAAAGAAAGAATATGTATCCCTTACAGATATAATTTTGGTTTGGAGCCTTCTCAAAGCTGCAGAGATAGCTGCAAAGACCCAACCCTCATCTAAAAACTGTTGGCTTAATTGTATTTGATATATTGCATTGCTGAGAAAATGGATGAATGATCAGATATCAGAAAGAAACATTTTCATAACTCAAACTAGTTTAACAAATGATTGATAACACTGATTTCATTTTGGACTGATAAGGTATGAAACAGACCCTTCGATGTTTGCATTTTATGAATTAGTGTAAATTGTTTTCATTTTTCATTCAGTCATTTGTTATGGTTTTATCTATAATAATAAAATATTGAGCTATGAAAACTTATTTTGAGTTAGCTATAGATTTGATAAGTGATTGCTGTACATGACGCAAATTTTAGTAGTTTAGTTTTGCAGGCTCAGCTGTCTTCTAAGACTTTGGTCGCTTCTCTAATCAGTAAAAGTGACCAAGGTCAGAGAAAAGACTGGTTTTCAATTTGACAGGAAGGATCATATCAGATGGCCTTGCTTGTAAAAACAAGGTAGTCCCCCCAAAGAGCCTTGCGCTCAGAAGATCAGAATCTACTGGTGATCCCTGGCCCAAAAGATGTCCGGCTGTCCTCAACCCAAGAAGGCCCTGGCACGTGCCTGGTGGAACTCTCTGCCTGGTGACATCTGTGCCCTGCGGGACCAGGGTGTGCAAGACAGAGATGTTCTGCCAGGCTTATGGTTGAGGACAGCAACGATTTCCCCACCATATCCATCCCCATTATCTGCCCCCCTCACGGAGGGAAGAAATATATACTGTTTAATGCCATCAATGCCTTAGATTGCATTATTTTAATGGTTTTTATCTTGATTGGTTGACTTAGTTTATAACTATTTATAAGTTTAATGATGCAAATTTAATTATGATGTTTTAGAACTGTATTAGAATGTTGACACATTGCCCTGAGCCCGGTTAAGGGGGAGGGCAGTTGAGAAATCAATCAATCAAATAAGAACTGTGCTGTTTCTGATGAGCGCATATAGGCTTGGATCCCATGGATCAATTCTGTTAATGGTGGTGACTATCTCTGATATCTAAAGAGCCTCTTGAATCAGAGCAAGGTCAAAAGAAGGAGCTACTGTTAGCAGAAATGGTTTGGGGGATCTGATCCATAAATCAGCCCTAAGATTTGCTCCTTCAAGACACAAAGCCTATGCCAAGTGTATATAAACTGTGTGTAAATGTGCTACAACAGCATATGATGATATAACAGTTTTATGTAGATGCTGTATAAACGTTACAGAATTATGCCTATGCAAATGTATAGAGAGACATCCATGAAGACAGAAAGTTCCGCTGTGCAGTTATAGGTCAAGGAGATGCTGCATTTGTCAGTATGGAGCAGCCATACACATCTGAACAGTCAGAAAAAGAATAAACAGTGGATCTATTCATGGCACTTTTCTATCTGTACTGTAGGTGACAGTATGCAATTGAAGATCTGCATGTACTGCGGTTGGTTTGGTAAATGTCTCATATACTGCAGCTTTATTGAAATTTAACTGGACTTAACTAGGAAAGAAAGCAAAGCTAGGACTGGATCCCCAGGTTATGCAATGCAAGCATTAATTTTCATTGCAACTGCTGTTTTTTTTATAGCAGTTGTTGAAACATATTAGATGAAGAGGACCCTTCCTCTCATTTTTTGATCAGAGACATACTAGTTTGTTATTAATTCCATTTGTATCCTGCCCATTGTCCAAGGAGTTCAAGGTAGCATACATGATGGCTATTCTGTTTTATCTTCATAACTAGTAATAAGGCCCGCTGTGGAAAGAAATGTAATGAGCTCTAGAAAGAGGGCCTGGGAGAGTGCTGTGGCCTGCAGCAATCCCCCATTCCCCACCACCACTCTGAGCTCTGGGCGGGACGGTTGGTCTGCTGTACTGAGCCAGTTCGAGCGGCTGGAGCTGGGGAGGAGAGGTGAGCCGCTGGAGTGGCGGCAGCATCAGGGGGGGAACTGGCCACTGCTCGCTGGGTCCTTGCTCTATTTATGGGGTGCATGAGGGATGCAGGGCGGTGGGAGAGGACCGAAGCGAGGACTCCCCTCCCCACCCCCCATCCCCAACGCTGCCGGAGGGAAGGAGGCCTTGGCCATGCCCAACCCGATGGAGAGTCCTGCCCGTCCCGTCCCTTTGGCTCCAAGAGCACTGAGTGCAAGATGCTGGCCACCACCTCTGTGGGCGGGTGGGCGGGACTCCAGCCATGCAGCCATTGGCACACCATCGGAGTGACAGGTCAGGGATCATACAATCATACATTATACATTGTATAATCATACAACATTTATCTTTTTTTAGTCAAACCTTTGTACTGAACTACTTCTGTAGGCTGTGATTTGGTTCAGGTTCAACATGTTGGCCGAGTTTAAATATGCAAAGGAAGTGGAGCACTGACTGTTTAGAGAAAAATAAGTAGGCTTATTATAGAAGAACAAACTGTGATAGAATATACAGAGAGAAAGCCTAAACTAACCAGTCTAACTGCTGTAAAAGGAACAAAGACCAACAGGAAACCCTGCATTTTCCTAAAGGGAGCTGATATTTGTAGTCTTGAGATCAGGTGTAATTCTGGGAGACCCCAGGCTTCATGTGAAGGCTGGCAACCATAGAAATGAGCCCTCTATGTCTATGGTATGCCTTTTTTTACATATGCTACAATGGTTGAAAATGATGTCAGTGCCTTGCAAGCTAGATATGCGGATTTTGTGTTTTATTAAATTGGTTACGAATTGTTCATTGTTATTATATGCATTATTATATACTGTTAGATTTCTGTACAAGACCGTAGAGTTTATTTGTTTGTTTGTTTGGCTTTCCCCCCTGTTTGTTGTACCTCTGAAAAAATGTAATAAAATATAAAGTTAAAAAAGAGCATTATTAATCATTATTCATTCATACTGTTTGTATCTTTGAACACTTTGCATTTGAAAACACTGTGAATGGCTGTCATTTTAGCTGTGTGAATGCTCATCACTTTAGGCAACTCAACATGTGTGGCATGCTCAAAGAGAAATATTTGCTTTGCAGCCTCTCCAAATTGTGTGAAGTAGAATGTTGGACTACATGGACCAATCTCTCCAAATGCAAGTACACCACTAAAATAATCTTTGGACACTTTGCGTGACGAAAACATTGGGAAGTCGTAGGGTTGCCAACTCCAGCACTGAAATATTCCTGGACATTTGGGTGTAGAGTCTGTGGAATGTGGGGTTTAGAAAGCAGAAGGACCTCAGCAAAGTATAGTACCATACCATCCACCCTCCAAAACAGCCCTTTTCTCCTAGGAACTGATGTCCGTAGCCTGGAGATCAGCTGTGATTCTGGGAGATCTCCTGGCCTCACCAGCAGGTCATCAATCCTACCTCACCCCACCCTCAAGACATTTCCCCAGCCTTCTTGCAACACTTTGGGCTTATCCAGAATTCATCAAGTGATTTGTCTGGAGAGGACCTTCCAAATTCATTTCAAATTTAACTTTCAGAAAATTCCAGAGATAATTTATGCATACTTATTATAACCTTTATAAGAAATTTTGCTCCTCAAATTAAACATTTTTGGCACCTTGTGAAATCCTGTAGCTGTTTCACCTCAACTTTTTGTTTTAAAGAAAAAAATCATTTTAGTCAAAATTTTAGCAGCAACTCAGGCTAACAGGTAGTCTCAGTGGGAGGTTAAGCTAGACCTTTCTTGAAGGAAAAAAGGGTTCTGTTAAGCTTTTAAAAGCCTTGGTAATCTTTGGACACCATTAGCCTTTAATCATACTAACAGCATAACCTCCTAAAATTATCACTACACTCTGAAGCTAAATCTCTACCCTTTTAACCTCCTGCTAACTTCCTCTTTCAGCAGACAGTACAAAAATAATAAAAAAGAGAAGCAAGATTAAGAATATGGACTATTAGTCAGAATGGCATTAGACTCTACTCAATCCATTTGTTCCTTTCTTTTGAGCACTTAATCAAAATTACTTACTGTAGTGATGGGGATAAAGACCCTCACTTTCAAATCTGGCTCCAGAAGAGTAAAGATGGTTCCATTAAACAGGAAATGTACATGTATAACTGGAAGTGTGGGAAGGGAAAATGAAACTATACTCTGAGGTATATCTTTCCAACCAAGGGAAAAAAATTCAGAAGACAGCACTTCTAATTCAGAATAATAAAGATTGGGATGCGGGGACAGTAGAGGTTTTTAAATTATGGGGTGGGGAGAGGTTCCAGAAGAAAGTGCCAGTGTTTGCAGATCAGATTTGTGGAATCCGGCCCATGGAGTGTGAGAGATAAATGAATGATTAAAACTTTCTTTTTTGCCCCCCCCCGACAACACACTAGTGTCTGGTTTCCTCCTTCCCCTCCACACATTAGTGCTGTTCACGTGTTACAGTGAATGCATACACATGCTGCCTGTATGTGCATATACATCTGTTTGTATCCCCCCTAGTAATGGGGAATAATGTGGTAGGAATTATCTTGATCTTGGTTGCCAGTGACACATCCTTACATTTAAGAATCTTTTCTAGTTCCTTCATGGCTGCTCTTCAGTCTCCTTCTGATTTCTTGGTCGCAGTCTCCCTTTTGGTTAAGAGTCCAGTAGCACCTTAAGGACTAACGACATTTGTGGCAGGGTATGAGCTTTCATGAGTTACAGTAAGAAAGCTCATATCCTGCCACAAATTTGCGCCCC
>NW_015166562.1:38571-62418 GCF_001447785.1 Gekko japonicus | reverse complement strand
GGGGGGGCCGGTGGGGGGGGGGGGCGGGTGGGGGGGGGGGGGGGGGGAGCCACGGAAGGGAGCGCAAGGCAGCCAGCTGTGCATGTGTGTGCATGCAAAGTTCGGCCGAGAGCCTCGATTGCTCCTGAAGATGGGCGTGCCGGCGATCTCACGTCTGCACTTGATGCACTGTTTCAGGTAGGTCCTACCTTTTTCTAGGTTTTTTTTATATGCGCATTTTCGGCCTAAAGGGCTGGATCGGGGACGGGTGCGTGCCGCTTCCCAGGTCTTGCGGTGTGATCGCGCCCGTTTGGTGCACCCCCGATCCGTCCCTCTTCCAGGCCTAAACCTCCCGGGGCCTTGGTTAGCTTTTAAGGTGCTGCTGGACTCTTGCTCTTTTCTGCTGCTACAGACAGACTAACACAGCTACCCATCTTGATCTTTCTACCCGTCTTGATCTATCCCTTTTGGTTGATGATGGAGCCGAGCAACAGAAAATCTCAAACCTTTTCAATTTTTTCCCATTGTCAGCCTTAAAGTTGTATAATTCTGGTTTTTAGTTTTGATTTTTTTTTAAAAAAAACCCAGAGATTAGTTTCCATGGTGGTTTTGTGCCAAATCTCCAAAATTCAATCCTACTGGCCTTTTTTGTATTTCATTGGATAGGTGTGATTTCCATAACAACTCCTTTTGGATGGAGGTTGTTTCTTCCTTTTTCCTTTCTGATATGCTGTGTTAGATTCTGGTTGTGTTTTTTAAAAAACAGCTTTTGTCAACTGGAACTTCTTCAATGATTTCTGAAAGCAGCCTTAAGGCAGAGTTACACTCCCAATGTTTGAGGTTACTCCGTTTGACCCTGGATGTTTGTTCTCAACAGGATTCCGTTTGTATGTCAGGCATCACCTCATGCTCTGCAGAATCTCGTTACACTCCACCATGTGAATCCCGTTAACTCTGGCCTGCTCCTGCTATCCCATACACCATCATTCTGAAAATTCAATTTGTCATCTTGCTGGTGCCACAGTGCTGCAAGGTGCTGTTTCAAAGGCAAAGGTTATGAAAACAAAGGCCTTCAATCACATATGGTCTTTGCAAAGTTTTGGGAACTTTTCTGACATGGGGATGACCAGACCCAGATCTGTCACAGATTAAACAGCCTGGAGTGCATCCTAAACTCACAACTCTCAGCAGAGTATAGAGGATGTTGCTCAACACCAGAACAGATGTTTCAGGACAAAATTCAAGTCCAGTAGAACCTTTAAGACCAACCAAGTTTTATCCAAGGTATAAACTTCTGTGTGCAAGCACATTTCTTCAGTTACGTTGGAATGGAAGTTACGAGTTCATACCTGAGCAGCAAATTAGCATACAACGTAATGAAGACGTGTAACAGATACAAGGACTGAACAGGTCTCCATTTGTTTGGATTTGATGCTTGTTATCAGAGGTCATTTTGGAGGGGAACGCGGGGGAACGCAGTTCCCCCGGGTGAGGTGCAGGGGGGCGGGGCACATGATGAAGCCCCGCCCCCTGCTTCCGGCCGCCCCGCTTCCAGCCCTCATTCAGCCAGGAGGAGGCAGGAGAAGAGGGAGGGTAAGTTGCTTCCTCCCCGCCTCTCCCCACCCCTGCCTGCCTGGGGCCAGGGAGGGCCTTGGCGGGGCTTCCTCACACTCCCGTTGGCCTTTCAGGTCCACTGCCGGGCCCCTGATGTCAGGGGGTGTGGCATATGCTAATGAGTTCCCCTAGCTCTTTTTCTATGAAATGACCCCTTATGCAAAAGTTCCCAGGTTGGTTCCCTGGCATCTCCAGGTAGCAGATCTAGGAAAGCTTAAGACTTTGAATAGCCCACTGACACTCAGAGTAGTCAGTCATGACCAATGTTCCCTCTAAGCTGTGGAGTCTTGTGAGCAAAAATCCTACTTTGTGAGCTACTGGTATTAAAGTTGTGAGTGAGCAATTTGGCTACTGCATCGATTAGTTTGCTCTGGAGCCATCCTTCCTGAGCTAAGGCAAAAATGTGTGAGCCGGAGGCTAAAAAACTGTGAGCTAGCTCACACTAACTCAGCTTAGAGAGAACACTGGTCATGACTATGTTGGACCAAAGGATAGATTCAGTATAAAGCAGTATAATACAATGCAGCATTTCAGTATATTCAATTTTTCTCACACAGAGATTGTGCCACATAGTGTTCTGCAAAACCTAGCCTGAGCTAGTAATTCTCTCACTGTAGTATTATGTGCATGCCATTGCAATAATCATATAAAATATTCACTGGTTTAGCTTGCTTTTTTGTGTTAGTTTTTAAAAATTCTTAATTCTTCCTTAAAATTGTATGCATTTATTTATTTTAAAATAGCCCACCCAGAAAGCTGAAGAAAGCTTCAAAACCAGAATGTTTTCAGTCTGGCAATATGAGGGACCATGGCAGTAGTAGAACTCCATATGAAAACCATTCCCTTTGTGACTTCTCCGGACATTTTCACATTGGCTTCCAAAATTATTTTAATGATATACTGGTAGTGGCCTTGTGTGATCCTGCCTTCTGATGAGTCGTAGGCCTATATGAACAGAATAACATTATAGCCACATGATCTTTAAAGACTAATGTGTTTGCATTCTAGCATAAACTTTCATGGGACTACCACAAGAACAACCCTCTCCCAGTTAGTTTTGCTGCAACAATATGGCTACACAGCATGGTGCTGAGAGCCAGTGTGATGTAGTGGTTAAGAGCAGCGGACTCTAATCTGGAGAACCGGGTTTGCTTCCCCACTCCTCCCCCACATGAAGACTGCCGGATGACCTTGGGCCAGTCAAAGTTCTCTTAGGACTTTCTCAGGGCTACCTACCTCATAAGGTGACTGTTGTGGGGAGGGGAAGGGAAGGGAAAGGTGATTGTAACCTGCTTTGAGACACACAAAGCCTGCTGGGTGACCTTGGGCCAGTCACAGCTCTCTCAGAACTCTCTCAGCCTCACCTACCTCAAATGGTACCTGTCGGGGGTCATTTCGTAGAAAAAGAGCTAGGGAAACTCATTAGCATAACTCATTAGCATATGCCACACACCCTGACATCAGGGGCCCGGCAGTGGACCTGCAAGGCCGGCGGGAGTGCGAGGAAGCCCCACCAAGGCCCTCCCTGGCCCTAGGCAGGCAGGGGTGGGGAGAGGCGGGGAGGAAGCAATTTCCCCTCCCTCTTCTCCTGCCTCCTCCTGGCTGAATGAGGGCTGGAAGCGGGGTGGCCGGAAGCAGGGGGCGGGGCTTCATCGTGTGCCCCACCCCCCACACCTCACCCAGGGGAACTGCGATCCCCCGCGTTCCCCCCCGAAATGACCTCTAATACCTGTTCTGGGGAGAGGAAGGGGAGGTGATTGTGAGCTGCTTTGAGACTCCCTAAGGTAGAGAAAAGTGGAGTATAAAACCAACTCTTCTTCATCTTCCTTCTGGAACTAGTGCTGCAAACTGCCACAAGATTGCAGATCTGCATATATGAAAAGACCAAAACTATGATTACCTAAAGAGATAGAGGAGCGCTGTGGGAATAGAAGAAATGTGTGTCTGTGGGGTGGGGGAGTGGATGGTGGAGATGACCTGCCCATCATTGCTTACTCCACCCCCCAAAGGAAATATTTACCAGCAAATTAAGTCATTCATTACAGGGGGAAAGAAGCTGTGGGAAGAGCTGCTAAACTGTGGCGTGCGCATATATGTGTGATACGCAGGCAGCAGGAAGGAGGATTCTATCTAACATACAGGAAACAGAACGATATCAGATGTCTGGCGCTGAAGGCTATTACAGCAATAAAGAAACAATCTGTGCAGATTGGCTCCCTCTACAGCACTGATCATGGTTCCATTATTCACTCGCAGTAATGGAAATGTGTTGTTTTTCACATGGCCCAGTGGAAATCTACCACCCGATAACCCCTATCTCCATCTGCAAGAAAGAAATTCAGAAAGGCATGAATCCAAAGAGTGTGTGTGTGTGTGTGGTTTGCCAAATATTACAATTATCCCAGCGGATAGATACCATGGGACACAGTATTATTTATTTATTTATTGAATTTATACCCCACCCTCCCAGCCAAGCAAGCAAGACCTGAAGACCTTGAGGGTCTTCTCACTCATACCTGGCTTTGGGGGAGAGGGAGGGGGCTTCTCAAAGCATTCACAGAACACTTGTCTCAGTGCAGACGTTTCTACTCTGTTTTTACAGATTCTGTTATGAAGGAAGAGGGTGAGATGTTACGGGGCCAACTTTCGTTACGAGGTTTAAGGCTGATTCGTATGGCGTGACCAGATCTCCAGGAACATTGGCCCATTACTCCTTCCCACAGAAGTGTCACTGGTCTCTAGGAAGGGGTGACACTGTCATGACAAGGAACCACATTGTCCACCCAACTCCCACGACCTGTCCAGCGAAACCATCTGGAAGTCAAGGTGGCTGAGCTAGAGGGGACAGGGGAATGCTGTTTACGAGAAATAGCAGCCTAAACATCCATTCCGAGGATGGCAAAGGAAGGGGAAAAAGACTTAGAAAGATTAAAATTGTGTTAATTTTTAAGGTTTAGGAAGTCAAGGTGGCTGAGCTAGAGGGGACAGGGGAATGCTTTTTACGAGATCTCCAGGCAATAGAGATCAGTTCACCTGGAGAAAATGTTCACTTTGAAAGGTGGGCTCTGTGGCATAATACCCCACTGAAGTCCCTCCCCTCCCCAAACTCCACCCTCCTCAGGCTCCACCCCCAAAATATCCAGGTATTTCCCAATCCAGAGCTGGCAACCGTATAAGACCCCTACTTACATTTTGCTGCGATAGTCTAACATGGGTGCTCCTCTGGAATTATAGCTGCAAAAATAAACTGGTTCAGCCTCCATCTCAAGAACACTGCAATCCGTCACAGCTATATTTCTGCAGCCCCCAGTTACTAGAAGGCAATAGGGTTTGAAGAAGCCAAGTAGTTATCTGAATAAAGAAAGGGCTTTCATCACAGTGAACAAAGGCCACACTCCTGCCTAGTCCATCTCTCTGATTCAACTTAGGGTCTAAGACCTATTAAGAACCCTCTGTAGAATGACCAATGCTCCAACGGTTCATTGTTCTTGGTAGAAAATGCCATCAAGTCTCAGCTGACTTATGGTGACCCCATAGGGGTTTCAAGGGAAGAGATGTTCAAAGGTGGTTTGCCGTTGCCTACCTCCATGTCACAACTCTGGTGTTCCTTGGAGGTCTCCCATCCAAATACTAGCCTGGGCCGACCCTGCTTAGCTTCTGAGATTTGATGAGGTCAGGCTAGCCTGGGCTACCCAGGTCAGGGTGGTGGTTCATTAGACCTTCCTTTTACAAAAAGAGTAAAAGAATCCCAACATTATATGGGCAGCAAACCTTGTAAGCGTAAGGCAAACCGAATGGAGCAGGCAGGGCATGAGAGACTTCAAAGGCACAGTTTGAAAGTAACCAAGTCGAACAGAATTTATTATAAGGAAATCAGAATGTACATGGAACAAAGTGACAGAAAAGCTCCTATAAATGGTAAAAGGCAGCAACAAATATAGGTCACACAGCCTGATTCCAGACAGGGCACAAAAATGCCCTGGGTTTAGAGACATGACTTTGTTCTTCAGTCCACTGTAAACCCGGATTCCAGCACAAACAAGCTCAGCTCCAGAAAAGATACAAGGAGAAGTCGGAAGTTCATCTCCACACTTAGCAAGCATTGACTGGGCACATCGATGATCAAAATTATTAGCACTTTCTACTAGTATACAAGTTTCTTTTGCAGTTCAGGAGGCTCAAAACTTGATGGAACTTGTGAGAGTGTGAAGACATCAGGATCTGCTATATGACCCCCAATCTTAGGTTCTGGTGGTGGCCCTGAGACTCCTGGGCTTCTGGTCCAGTAGCCAGAGCTGGATGAAAGTCCCTTGACTGGGGATCAGAGGGTCCAGGCACCTCTGGGTCTTTCATGGGTTTGTCTTCCACAGGATTTACCACCATGGTGTCCATTCATCATCCTCTGATGAGGAATCATCAGGCCTAATCTCAACAACTGGACAGTCTGTACCTGCAGATTGACAGCAGAAAAAGAAAAGCTCTGGGCAAGGGGAGAGCCTTTCTTCTTATGTGCTCCATTTAAAAAAACAACAACAACACTTTCAGGAAGCTTTATCTGGCAGTGCATTCAAACCCACCATTTCAGATGGTAAGATCCATTCTGTCATTTCAAGACTCCACCACCGTCTCCTTCCATTTGTGCAGTTTGGGCCTCATAACCATAGTGGCTGAAAGGAATTTCTGAATGTAAAGTTATGAGATGCTACCTTTGGATGTTGCTGCTGCGGGATTCTTACTCTGGAGTCATTTGCTTTAATGTCTGCCAGTGCCCTAGTAGACTGACAATCTTTTGCAGAAGGTCCCAGACCCAGATTCTGTCTCCGGCATCGCCAGTTACATGTATAAGTGATGCGATCAACCTCTTCCTGAGACCTTACAGAGCGACTAGACTTACCAGCCCCCCACTGGTTGCAAGGGTTCCCCTGCTGCCAGTGGAAATGTCCCACTATCAGTCAGCTGGCCAGTGGGGGGGGAAATGGCTGGAAAGTGGGGGAGGAGGATGTTGGCAGCATCCCAGTGCAGTGATGTCATTCCACGTGCCCCTGGAAGCGACACCAGCGCATTGCAAGGGGATGCCATGGACACTCTGGTATTTGGACATGGTTTTGCCATAAGAGTTTTGGGTCCCCCCCCCAGCGAGTTAAGCCTCCTTCCACTTGCCAGGGGGAACCTGGCACCCGTATGAGCTACTGTCAGTCAAAATAGACAACACTGACCTTGACAGACCAATGGTTCAACTCAGTATAAGGCAACTTCATGTGTTCAGTGACGGGAAGAATAAATATTAGACTACATTAATGTGTATTTTGTACTTGCTGGTATTACATGCACATTTTTGCCCATGTCACATTTTCAATTTTTTACCACCCCCTTTCCTCAGATTATGTCTAATGACCCGATTTCATCTTCTGATGAAGTACCATATCTTGTAGCATGTCTCGTAGCTGTTTTTCTCCTCCCCAATTGTTTACAATTTTGCCATTGTTTCTCCTTGAGATAATTCTCTGGTTGCACTCTCGTGTGGATCATTTAGATGCAAATATATATATGTTCCAGGAAGAAGCAGATTTTGCAAGACACAATATCGAAAGAAGCCGTTAAGGGAGTGATCAGTGATTGCTTCGCAGCAGACAGCATGTTCCGAACGACAGGAACAAAATGATCCCCTTTCCAAGAAACACGCTCATTGTGATTCATGTCATATGCTGGGAGGCCTTAAAATATGCTTACGGCATGCTTTCAGTTGCCTCCTCTGCAAAAATACTGTATGCCTTGTATCTTAATGCCTTTCCCTCAGCATGGTGAGGACAACTTAGCAGAAGGAGATCAAGAATGGAAGACAGCAAGAGATGTCATTTATGGTATAGAGCTATGATCATTCTAAGGGCTGGACACCTCTGGTGGCATGAGGAGTGCATATAGTACCACCATTTTTTATGCTGCATTTTGGAAGAACCTGCTATTAGTGCATGTATGGAGAGCAAGGGCGCCATGTCTGTTCCCTCTCTTTGCATGCTGAGAGGACCAGCAGGATGGCAAGGTGATGTCATTTGGTGGCCGAGAAGAGTCCTCTGTGACTCTGATCCTTGACCCCCTAAAGGTCTGTCAATCTTTAAAAGGCTTTGAAAGGGGGTTAGGCAGATCCATGGAGGATAGGTGCACCAATGACTACTAGCCATGCTGAGGAAAGGGAACCATAGAGACAGTAAATGTCTGGAACTCAGGGCTAGGAGAAAACATCTGGGGATGGTGTTGGCCTCTGTGCTTTGTTTATTGCCCCTTCAGGACAACTCGTCAGTCACTGTGTGAAATAGGATGTTTGACTACATGGACCACTGTTTTTTATGGTTTTGTTCTCACTGCAGAACACCTGCTGATGCTCAGCTTGTGCTGCCTGGTCCCTGGCTCTCTTTGTCTGCCTAGTCTGCCCATTGTTCTAGCCTTAACACCAGTGGGATCACAACTCTGCCCTTTTCCGGCTCTGGTGTCACATGACTTCCTGTCATGTCCTTGCAACTCACTGGGTCCCATACTCAGCAGTTCTTGGGCCTGCAAAGGTTGGGTGCTTTGGGGGGTACCCAGGCTCGGAGCCTCATCTACAGGGACTCTAGGTGAGGAGTTCAAAACATTTATAATGGAATGCACACTTACTGTAAAGGTAAAGGTAAAGGTTCCCTTGCTCGAAAGCCAGTCGAATCCAACTCTAGGGTTGCGGTGCTCATCTCCGTTTCAAAGCCGAAGAGCCAGCGCTGTCCGAAGACGTTTCGTGGTCATGTGGCCGGCATGACTAAACACCAAGGCGCATGGAACGCTGTTACCTTCCCACCGAAGTGGTACCTATTTATCTACTTGCAATTTCTTGCTTTCGAACTGCTAGGTTGGCAGGAGCTGGAACTAGAGACGGGAGCTCACTCCGTCATGCGGCTCCCGGGTCTCGAACTGCTGAACTACTGACCTTCCACAGCCTGCAGTTCAGCATCTTAACCACTTGAGCCACCGCAGCTCTTACTGTACACTTACTGTACATAGCTGTAATGTCACACAGACACACAGAGACACTTTCTCCTGATCAGGCTTCTGTTATTAACCTCGAAAAGAAAATACTGCCCCAAAGCAGATAGCTGCCTTTTTCCTCTTTCTGATGCTAACAATAGTAAAGGGAAATCCATTTCTACAGGTGAAACCATGCAGAAGTAGTAGGATTAAAGCCCTTCTGTCCATTTTATACAGACTTGCTCTCAGTTAGGGATGTTGCTGCTGGAATGATCTGGTTTCGCTGGACCTTTGTGTGAGGATTTGTTTATGCACAAGGAGGATAGCAGCTATTGATGGGTGTCGCTGGATTCCTGGGTGGGAGATGTAAGATCGAACAGAGATTGGGTGGATGCTTTTATGTTATGGGCAGAGTCTGGTCAGGCATAGCACCTACAGGAATCTAGCAGCTTAGAGGTGGAGTTCAGATACAATATGGTAGAGTGGGATGGAGTAATCAGGTGGCTCATGGGTGGCTCTTGCCAGACTACTCTGATCTCCTCAGATCTCAGAAACTAAGCAGGGTCAGCCCTGGCTAGTGTTTGGATGGGAGACCTCCAAGGTATACCAGGGTTGTGAACGTGAGGCAGAGCCAGCCAATGGCCAGCCACCTCTGAATGTCTCTTGCCTTGGAAACCCTGCGGGGTCACCCTAAGTCAGCTGTGGCTTGACAGCAACAACAACAATGGGTGGGTCGTAGGAGAAATGGGCAAATCATGATGGGTGGGGAAAACTGGATTTTACAGGCCCCCCCCCCAAATCCTGGTATTGGTTAGCTGGCAAAACATTGTTCTACTTCTAAAATTTTGGCTGAGTGTTAAATGACACAAAGGACAAACTATACATTATCGTTTTTAAGGAGTTGGGTCTGGTGTTTCCCAGACGCAACTCACGTTTCCTGCAGCTACACAGCTGGCATTGGGGGGAAAAGGAGAGCCCGAATGAGTTCGATAGGCACTGGGGGGGGGAGGGGCTCCTGTGCAAAAACTGTCGGGGTGTGTGTGATTTCCTCCATTTTGCTGTCCCAACTGTAGAGCATTCGTGCATGTGAAGCAGCAGAATCAGGTAAATAACGCCCCCCCAGTGTGGTTTTCACATGAGAAAGGGGCTTGGGGGGAGGCAGGAGCCCTTCTTCCCCTGTGGCGCTCTCCTTTTTAAAAAGAAGCTGTTCTGTACAGTTACTGTATGATTGCAGGAAACACAAGGCAGGTCTTGTAGTCTGGGCTATCAAGCAGCCCATATTTGGAACTGCTGTATAACTGAAGGTAAATTCAGATTGTATAGAATTCAGGGGTCTGGGGAGGTTTGAATTCTATTTGACAACCATAAGGTGTTCTGCTTTGGCCTGCTTTTGTGCCACCTGTCTTAAATACACAGCAACTTGGGGGACAGATGGGAAAGCGGGACAGGAAAATTGGTGGATGGTGAAGCAACAGAGTAAGCATTGAGCAGGGCTGCCACCCACTCGTAATTTTGTTCATATTTGGTGGATTCTGTTTATAATTGCACACTTAATAATGTTTGTGCATACTTTTCGGTTCCCAAGAGATATTTCTTCTAAAAAAAAATGAAATCTAATTAATCAGTAGCAAAATTTCTCATGAATGATGGATGAATCACAGAAGATCTATTTGCCACTGTGATATGTGAAATCAATCAATATGTCCAATAATGGTATAGATCTGCCGCCCATCTCTTTGATGCAGCATCCGCTGATAGGGAAACTTCCCTTGGCTTCATCCACCATCTGGTACGAGTGTTTTGCTGTCCCATGGCTTTATCTAAAATGATTAACTTAATAATTTAAAGAAACTAATGTGACTGGCCATTTAGAACGGTGTTTCAAAAATGTCTGAGAGATTCATGATGCTTAAAAGACACTCTTTTCTTATGCTCACTTCCCCAAAAATCCCTATTCAGAATTCCATGAACTGCAAGCATGGCCTGCCCTCAGGAAAGCCTACCTTCTGTGCTTCTGCATGAGTTGCTGTTCTGGACATTCTTCCTGAACGGAAGGAGGGGTAGGGACTCACAGTGCAATCCTAAACAGAATTACCCTTTCTTAAGCCCATTGGCTGTCAAGAGACCCAGTGTGGCATAGTGGTTATGGTATAGGGTTGCCAAGTCTGGGTTGGAAAATACCTGGAGACTTTGGGGGTGGAGCCAGGAGAGGGCGTTGTTTGGGGAGGGGAGGGGCCTCAGCATAGCACAATGACATGGAGTCCACCCTTCAAAGCAGCCATTTTCTCCAGGGGAGCTGATCTCTGTCGGCTGGGGATCAGTGGTAAAAGCGGGAGATCCCCAGGCCCCACCTGGAGGCTGGCAACCCTATTATGGTATCAGACTGGGGAGATCCAGGTTCAGATATCTGACACGATGCTTGTTCAGTGATCTTAGTTCAGTTATGCTCTTTCAGCCTCACCTACCTTACAAGATAGCTGGGAAGATAAAACAGAAGCCATGTATGCTGCCCTGAGTCCCCTGAGAGAAGGGGAGGTTAAAAATCACAGTAGCAAACACATGCAAAAACATTAGGGGTAACCTTCCTTGAAAGTGCTTGATTCCGTTGCAGCTCTGTTATGAGAATAACACAGAATTTTGTGCAGTGGCCAGTCTATAGGAGGAAAATTTTTTTTGCCTTAACACAGTAGAATTTTTCCCAATTAGAATCCTTCTGGTCTGATTCAGATGTCATTTCCACCCTCCATATTATCTACAGGCCCCAGGATTACACCTGAATCCTATCAAGGCAATCTGGAACTAGAACAGCGGTTACTTATACATGTGTTCTTTGGCCTGGCTTGGATGCTATTAGAAAACATTTGTGTGCTTGCTTCTGTGCACCACTGAGGTTTTCCTCACCTTTCCTGTAATTTCCCCCAAACCTGCTTTGCTGAGATGGTATGGGAAAGGGTTGCAGCAAAGCTGTGGAGACTCCTGTGTGTGCAGGAAAGTCCGGATATTCTTGGTCCCACCAATGTGGTCGCCATTTTTCTCTGCCCAACTTTTAAAAGGTCTTTTTAAAAAAAATTTGTAAAAGCAATGTTTTTTTCAGAGAGTTCTTGTTCTTATTGCCTGAAGCTGTCTGATCCTGTAGGTTTTATAGCTGCTGATTTTATAACAAGCTGTTGCCTTATCCCTCTGCTTCTTTTCTAAGTTTTATTGATATTTTGCTGTTTGCTTTTTATGGTTTGGCTGTCTGCTGTTTTAGATCTTGTGGGGTTTTTTAAAAAAATCAATTTTATAATTTCTCTAATGCTTTCATTCCATGTTGAGAACTGTCCTGGGTCCCATTTGTAGAAAGGCAGGCTATGAATCTTCTAAAGTAGACAGACAGAGTTGACATCATAGAACCCTTGTAGAGTTGCCAGCACAAGGATGGCAACTGATGGGTGATTTCCATGGCAGTGGGGAACCCTCGCCAGCAAGATAATGATGATTATTATTCAAATTTATATCCCGCCCTCCCCAACGGGCTCAGGGCAGCTAACAATAAGGGCACAAGCCATAATAAAACAGTTAAAAGCAGAATAAAACAATACAAAATTGCAATAAAGTGCTGGTGGTCTGTAAGATTGTAGTTCTAAGATGGGTTCTGGAAGATGATCTTGCTGGTGTCATGCTGAGGTTGCTCCCTGACCCTGTGCACCTGAAAGTGATGTCAGCATATTACCAGGGAAGTTCTAGCATTTGGGCTAACCATAGAGTTTTGCCCAAATGCTAGAGCATCGCCAGTGATATGCTCATGCCACTTCTGGGTGCATGTGGAGTGATAATAATTGTAATTATTGCATGGCAGTGGGTGTACTATAACCAGGAGATCCAAAGATTGTCTGGCAACTTGAAACTCTAGCTCTTTTTGTGGTGAGCTAGGTTCATTTTTTTAATCGACCACCAATGGATGTACAGTGTATGCAAGTATGCAAGCCATAAAAAACCCAACTGTACACAAGTATTAGACAAAAAAGAGTGTCCTTAAAATGACATTATTTTCTATTACAGTCCTTTTACACAGAAGTTATTAACCACTCCCTCTTTGTCTCTAAACACAGGTTGCTGTCCATTTTATAAAGAAGCCGGATTTTATAAAGAAGCCAAATTGAAGCAAGATGAGGGTTGGAATAAACTTCTAGAGCTTTCTGGTCTCCATGATTGTATTGTGGATATGTATACATGAATTATTTTATATCGTATGGAATTTGTTCATAAGCATCAATATGTATTCACAGCTCCACCACCTCGACAGCAGCCTGAGGAATTCAGAGGAAACAGATAGCAACCTAGGCAATCTGTAGCCATGTCTTTTGTGACTATGTCTAGAGACAAAGAGGGAGTGGCTGAGAACTTCTGTGTAAAAGGTTTATTTTTGGGGCTGGGAGAACTGTGACTGTTCCAAGGTCACCCAGCTGGCATCATGTGGAGGAGTGGGAAATCGAACCCGGTTCTCTAGATTAGAGTCCGCTGCTCTTAACCACCACGCCAAACTGGCTCTCTTTGCATGTGGAGTGAAGTCAGTGCATCGGGATGCTGCCTGTCTCCCCCGATTTTCCCATGCATTTCCCTCTCACCGCCCAGCTGCTTGCAGTGGGGGCTCCCCTGCCACTAGCAGGAACCTGGCAAGTCTATGACCTTGGCACCTCACAAACCAAATTTGGACAGCTCCTGCCCTCCCTGGCAAGGACAGACTGGCCATTTAACTGACAGCAAAAATGTCTCCTGGGCCACTGATCTGTAGGGCTGTCGGCAGCTGGAAACAAGCAGAGCCGTTTCCAAGTCATCTTGCCAGCACCTCTGGGGGTCCATTAACATGAGCACAGGAAGCGGCCTTATACTGAAGCAGAGCCTTGGTCCATTAAAGTCAGTATTGTCTACTAAGACTGGCAGCAGCTCTCCGGGGTCTCAGGCAGAGGGCTTTCACATCACCTCCAAGATGGTCCTTTTAAGAGGAGATGCTGGGGATTGAACCTGGAGCCTTCTGCATGCAAAGCAGTTGCTCTGCCACTGAGCCATGGCCCCCTCACCCCTCACTTGGCTCAGACCTTTCAACAGCAGCCATGAGTGGTGTCAAGTCACCAGTTGCTGCATCTTGCAGCATCTCACAGGGTTGTTGTTGTTGTGAGGATATAATGGATGAGGGGAGAAAGTAATAATAATAATAATAATACTTTCAATTTATTGATCGCTCTTTCCCACACACCTGTGGGCTCAGAGCGATTTACAGTTACTCTTTGACAACTGGACTAACAATATTCGTGGGGGATAGGGAAGACAACATACAGCATTTTTAATTACACACACATTGCAGCTAGCCGGGGCTTCATTTGCGGGCTGGATCAGTCGTGTTCTGACGGCATGTATTCTTGTCGGCTGGCTGATGACGTCAGGGCTTCTTGATGTCGTGCTGCCACACTGCCACCGCCTGGCCGACTCGCTCCACTGCAGGGAAGCTGAAACAGCTCTTTCATCTTTCGATCTGCCGCGCCTCAGAAGTCACACTCGGCAGCTAACACCTTCCCAAAGGGAGAGGTGTGCCCACCCCCTTACAGGTGGTCCCCAATTTATCTACTTGCCGAAGCTTTCGAATCGCTGGGTAGACGATGAGCTAGGACAAGGCTTGGTTGCTCACACCAGCACGGGGCTAGAACTGCCAAAGTAGTAGTAAGTCACTCTAGGTTCCAACTGGGGAGCAAACGGAGGTATAGATATCCAAATAAATACATTGTTGCTCATTGGTTGGTGCCATTAGTGGGGCCAAGTGGCCCCCATGGAGGTGACTTGTAGTGCTGCAGATGCCACTCAGCTTGGCTTGGTCCTGGGCCATTTAAAGCCCACCCTGCTCTCTAAATTGCATCCTTGGGAAATGGCCAAAAGGAATTCTCCTTGGGTGAAAATACCTGTCCTGCTCGTCTTCGATGGCATTACACCTTGGCTGTATGGAGCTCCATTCTGGGGAGTGAGTGTGAGAATGCGCACAGATATACTAAAGTACTATATGCACCCACGCACCCTTCATGCTAGCATCCTGTTTATCATTTTTACAGTGTGTTTCTTAAATCTTATCTCGTCTTTCAGTTGCCTTGACAACCTCTCTCTTTTTAGGTGGTATATGCTCAGTTTCATTTTCAAAGTTCATGTCAGAAGCAGGGAGCAATTAAATTGTTTCAGATTTCAGGAGAAGGCAGTGCAGGAATACCTCCCCACTGCAGATGTGGGGTGCATTTAGATCTGAAAATGCAGGAGAGTGCAGCAGGGAAGGAGAGGGACCAAAATCATCGTTATAACAGGGAACTCACTTGACACATGTGTGGATGAAGAAAGCCACATAATGGGATCATGCACAAGCTGGCTAGGAAACTCAACATGCACTTGGGATTACAGGTATGCAGAAATATAGAATTTTGTAAATTAATCAAAAGGAAAGAAAAGCTTGTTACAATGAGAAATTGCAGATAGGGGACGCAATCTGGAAATCCCACTAAGCCCACACTAAATCTTCCCCTCCAGGACTCAGAAAATTGAGTGTGTGTGCGCGCGCGTGCATTAGCAGGATAACTAATCTTTCCTTCCCTTTCCCCTTCTCACCTGCTCTCAGAATTCCATGTGTTCTGGAGCATATGCAGTTCTCATCACACACACACACACACACACCGTGGCTAATCTAGAAAGTCACTTTTTCTTGCCTACCCGGGATATTCCCTGCATATGCAGTTCTCATCACACACACACACACACACACCGTGGCTAATCTAGAAAGTCACTTTTTCTTGCCTACCCGGGATATTCCCTTGGTAGGTAAGCACCAGTAAGGACAAACTTGTCTTTCTGTGGCCCCACTGATAAGCTTTCATCATCCACACAAGGGCCAGACGTTTTAGTATTAGATCAAGCAGGGGGGTAGCCAGAAAAATTTGGTTGGTGAGGCATTGGGGAATCCTATGGGGCACAAACAAAATGCTCAACCAGGAAGTTTTTTTTTAAAGCAACTAACAGGCAAAAGATCTGTGCAAGAAACTTAAAGGGGGGGAGAGGTGAGGATAAGAGTTGAACAGAAGACTTCTTGACTTTCTGTCTCCCCACGACTCAGGGGCTGAAGAATAAGTGACCCCCCCTTCAGCAGCTCACCAGCTGCCTTGCAAAGCCAGCCGACGCTCGGGGGGCAGGAGGTGGTGGAGGAGGCGGTCCCCTGGTTACTGCTGCCACCCCCAATACTGCTGCGAAGCACCTCGATGCATTCCCGCTGGGGCTGGTGCAATTAATACATGGCGAGGTGGCTAACAAGCACTCCAGCCACACAGCCTCCACCTCCATGCCCATTGCCAGGCTGGCAGGGCAGTGGAAGTTGTGGGTCCTGGGTCAGGAGTGATAGGGCACATGCCCCTAAGTGCCCCACCATGGCTATGCGCCTGAGATCAAGTGATGAAACTGAATGAAGTCTCTTAACTTGATCAGCTCCTTGATCATTTCACAAATGTACAAAAACAGGAAGTCCATCATGGTGTGTCATCCCTGACTTCAGCAGAGAAGTGGTACTTCAAGGCAGGGGGAGCTGAGTGGGTAGGAAGACTAGGGAAGTCCTGAAAGTGATGTGGACATAATGTGGGATTTCTGGGAGGGAAATGAACTGGGGAATTTTCTATTGTCCCCAACAGAGCATGACCTGGTTTAGCATTTTCATTTTGATTGACATTCAGTGTACAGACATTTTTTTTTACAAGTCCTACATTTCATGTGAAACATGAATTATGACTTTAAACCCAGTCAGGCTTGCTTGATATTGTACTGACAATGGAGTCCGTCTGTTGACAGCCAGTCTGGTGCAGTGGTTAGAGTATCGGTCTAGAATCCGGGAGACCCAGGCTCAACCCCTTACTCGGCCATGAAAGCTTGCTGGACGGACTTGGGCCAGTCATACACCCTCAGCCTCGTTTACCTCACAGAGTTGTTGTGCGGCTAAAATGGCACTGAAGAGAATGATGCCAGCTTCTCCGGGCCCCTCTGGGGGAGAAAGGTGGTGTGCCAATGCAATAAGTAAATAAACAAATACCCATTCATTCTTATTTATGAAACAATCATTTGAAATGGCTTCTTTGCTGCAGAAAAATAAAGCCCTGGCTTTCTCAGTTTCCTGCCCCACATCTCTGCACTCTGAACCCTGCAATACTCATGAACAGAGTGCTACCGGTCTAACTAATTCAGTCGTTTCATTTCCTAGCAGTGCCAGGACACAGAGCAAAGGGAGAGGTCTGACTGACAAGAGTTGCTCATTGCTCGCAGGCCCTGCTAAGACCCGGGGTTCAGAACGAGGCAGGGGAATGTTTTCCTCCCTTCCTTTCTGATTCAGACCTTCTTTACATGGCTTTGCATGCATGATAGTGACATGAAAGCCTGGCCACATTGGTCTCCAGCCCGCACAGACCCATTGTGCATAGCCCACCGCCATGTGTTGGAGGCTGGTTCCAGCACAACTTGGCAAAGACACATTGTGCTGGGAAACCTTCTGGCTTCTCTGTGTAATAGTTTGAGCCCCTTCCCCCTTTCTGCTCTCTGGAGCTTTGGGTAGAAATTTATCTTTTAACGTAATGTGGATCTGACAGAGCAGGTTCTGGCTTATAAAAGTCTATGCCGCCATAAATGTGCTAGTCTTTAAGGTTTTACAAGACTCTTAATTTAGCTGTAGCAGGGTGCGTTCAGATGGGGCATTTACAACGGTATAGGGCGGTTGGAATCGGCGACATACCTCATCCTTGTCCTCCCATGTTATCCAGACAGCAACACTGTGCTCTTTTCTACTGCTACAGACAGACTAACCCGACTGCCCATCTAGATCTATTGTGAGGGAACTTAAGCTATGAGAGAGCGACTGCTGAGTGACCTCACCTTACTATACTTCTGCAACTCAACATATGTTCAAGGTACAGTTACTAACTACCTGGAGAGGAAAAAAAGCCCTGTCCCTTTAATAGAAACTTAACAGTATGTTACTTGCCTGGTGATGTTATGGGTCTCCATGCCCTGGAATGCTTGTGCTGCCCATTTCTACATATTAAAGGGAAGGACCTTTTTATTCAAGCCTGTTGGCAACCCGAGAGAAAGGCAGATGGTTTTGGGTACTTGCTTTCTCACCAAGAGCACTAGCAAGCAAGTACGTGATGGTTCTGTTGGGGTTCATGACATGTGGCCTCTATGACCCACCTGAGGGTCTTGAACCACCGTTTTAAAAGAACCTGCAGCTGATCCCCCAGTCTGAAAGTCTAACCTCTGTGCTACATTGGCTGTCTCCTGAAGAATCCAATTGTTTTGTTCCAATTAAAACACTCACTTATTTATTGTACCTGACACAATGGAGCTTTTTGTTGAGCAGAACAGACAACATACCATGCATGATAACAGAAGCGAGGGGAAAGGACAGGGTCATCTGAAATGAAGATTCTATTTCCCTTTGTTTTCAATGGAAGGAAGGAAAGGGAAGACAGAAATGGAAATCTGTAAAACATGCGCTTGGCACTCTGTATATAAAAAAGGTGTAAATTATGTGGGCTTTTCCCTCTTTTTGGAAATGATGAAAGCCAAGCGACTGAGTTGAGAGTATTAAAAGCACTGAATGTTGATAATGACTGAGTTTCATGGGACAAATAGGGTTGCCAGACACACCCACACACCCACGGTGGAGGCAGGGGTCCCCCACTGACAGGCCCAACCTCCCCACCACTGATCAGCTAGCCAGCAGGGGGGACTTCCCCACCCCAAAAGGGAGATCCATCTGACCCATAGCTTGGGTCCAAGACAGGCATCTTAAATTATTTCTTTACAATAATGTGGGCACATAAGTACTGCTTTGAAGCATTACCATCTCTCTCTTTTTCTGCTGTCCTATTCTGTGTTTCCTTTCTGTTCAACTCAGTCCTTCTATCATCTTCACTTAGGGTTGATTCTGGAGATAGAGTTCACAAGACGGGCGCCATGGCTCCAAACTGTCAACAGGGGAAAAGCCATACACATCTTTGGTCCTCCGTGTGCAGCTCCCACTCTGGATCAGGACAGCAGCATTCAGTCAGAAGACACTTCAACGTCCCTGGGCACTGTTAACCTAGGGTTGCCAGCTCTTGGTTGTGAAATATCTGGAGATTTAGGGAGTGGAATATGGGCAGGGTGGGATTTGGGAAGGAGAGGGACTTCAGCTGGGAACAATGCTATAAAGTCCACCCTCCAAAGCAGACATTTTCTCCAGGGGGAACTGATCTCGGTTGTCTGGAGATGAATTGTAATAGCAGGAGAGCTCCAGGTGCCACCGGGAGGTTGGTAACCTTATGTTAACCTGAACTGAAATGACCCAGGGTAGGAACTGTTTGGCCTGTTAACGAAGACCACATGTGGCCAATTACATCATCAGTTTCAGGCAAGAAAAGGAGATGAAGAAGATGTTTCAACGTGGAAGGAAGGAGGTGTAGCAACTGGCTGCCGTGTCCCTTCTGAAGTCATAATAGCCTCCTCCAGGATACAGCAGTACACAGGTGGACCTTTCATGTCTTTTGTGACTGTGCTGCTAGCTTGTTTTCAGGAACAGAAAGGGTTACGAATTTCAGGTTGGGAAATCCAGGAGATTTGTAGGTGGGGCCTGGGAAGGGCTGGGTTTCAGATGGGGAGGGACCTCAGTGGGGTATAATGCCATAGAGTCTGTCCCCCGAAGCAGCCGTTTTACCCAGGGGAACTGGTCTCCATAGTATGGAAATAAGTTGTAATTCTGGGAGACCTGCAGACTCCACCTGGGTGCTGGCAACTCTAGGAACAAATTGGATCTGTGGAATGTGGGGAAAATACTTAAGGACCAATGGCATTACATAGATGGGAGCGGTGGTGCAGGTGGTAAAACACCTGCTGTAACAACAATGAACAGCCACTATGGCTGTTCGAGACCCACCGCAGCTGGGGTGAGCTCCCGGCCCTAGTCCTAGCTCCCGCCCACCCAGCGGTTCGAAAGCAGTAAAAATATAGCAAGTAGATTAATGGGTACCTGCCCTTCGGTGGCAGGGGGCACCCTCCTCCGTGTGAGGTGTGTGGCAGGAGCAATCGGCAGCGGCGACAGTGGAGTGGTTGGAACAGCGAAAGCAATGAAGCAGTAGTGAGGTTGGCGAGGCGATCCCTGGTGGCCAGTGAGCGGAACATCGAGTGGCGAGATGGAGGAACGCGGTGACGTGGAGGCGCAGGCATGGTGGAGCCGGAAATGGACGATGGCCGGGCTGTGGCTGACACGGGCCGCACGCCAAAGAGACCGCCAAAGCTGGAGGACCAGCCCCTGAACACCGGAGATGGGACACCGACCCCGAAGACCACCTGGAGGAAGAATGCCGGAGCCGGAGAACAACAGCCCTGCCACCTGGGTGCCGGTAGGCAGCCCCACCCCTGTATACTATGTGGCCTTAGTTAGGGAAAAATGTATTTGAAACTACCTGTAAACCGCTCAGAGACCCTTTGGGGTCAGAGCAGTAAATAAATCGAATGTATAAATATAAATAAATAACATCCAATCAGATCAGTTCCCTCCTGAACATTTCTCTGCACTCTGATTGGGTACATTCATACATCAGCCAATAGTAGTGTTACAGAGTTGCGAAATGACCCTGCCTATTGTCATCATCATGAGTCATAAATATTCTGCTGGCATCCTGCTCAGGCTCTGATTGGGTACATTCATACATCAGCCAATAGTATTGTTACAGAGTTACGAAATGACCCCTGCCCATTGTCATCATCATGAGTCATAAACATTCTGCTGGCATCCTGCTCAGGAATCTTGACTTGCAGTTGACTGATAGGGCATCATCTGATGTTCTCCAGAGGAGCTGTCAGCGTTCAAGCTCTGCTAGCAAAATGGCCCTCGGCACCACTGAATTGAGCACCCTCTATCAGACTGACACAGAATCTCCAGCTTTCCAGCTTTCTGGGATCCAAGAGACAAAGAACAAACAATGCTTCAGTGGGAAGACGGTTTTATTCCAATTTAGTAATGGTAGCCTCCAGGGGTCATTTCATAGAAAAAGAGGTGCAGGAGCTCATTAGCATAACTTATTCGCATAACTTATTTGCATATGCCACACCCCCTGACATCACCAGAAGTGTGTCAGAAGGCAACACCCACCGCTCAGGCTCCCCTGGACTGTTTTGGATTGCTAGCTATTGGGGGGGGGGAACGTGCAGATCTGTCCTCACAGAGGAAGGAGAGCTTGTACCTGAAGAAAACTTGGTCTTAAAGATACCACTGGACTGTTTTGGATTGCTAGCCTTGGGGGGGGGGAATGTGCAGATCTGCCCTCACAGAGGAGGGAGAGCTTGTACCTGAAGGCGGGGGAGCTCTGCAACTTACCTGGCTGCTTTTTGCTCCTCGTGGCCTGACTGAGGGCTGCTGGAAGCAGGGGGCGGGACTGCATGTGCCGACCCCCCTGGGCTCCTTACTGCCGGAGCTCCGCTCCTGTGCGCTCCCTCAGGAAATGACCCCTGGTAGCCTCTATGCGTTTCACATTGAGCTTCCTCAAGGTGGATCTGTGAAATATAAAAGCAACACTTTCCCCACTGCATCATCATTTTCCCTTCCCCTCTTTGCTCTAATTGTTAGAACAAATTTAGAGTCCAGTGGCACCTTTAAGACCAACAAACTTTTATTCAAGGTAGGAGCTTTTGTGTGCATGCATGCTTCCTCTGGCTCTTCTGATTCTGCTTTCTGAGATCCAGCCTCGGTCCCTGTGCTGTGTTTTTGGAGGATGCCCCATAAAAAAAAAATCTAGTGTGTTGCTTGAGTTAAAAAAATATTGGGTGGGGGAGTTTCTTAGCTTTGGGATCGCTGAATGAGAAGTTCATGCCTCTTGTAAACAAGTGAGCAGAATGCATGGCACCGTACAGTGTGCAGCTTTGCCTTTTCATGCAGTGCAGCTGTTGTGCTTGGAACTATTGCCAATGACATCCCCCCCCTCAAAAAGAACAAACACTCTCTTGGCTTCTAACAGAGGACATATTGTTGTTGCAGAGTGAACTAATACAGGAGGCTGCACAGAGCTTTCCAGCAATGTGAGAGAGGTAGATGTGAGTTCAGTAGCACCTTAGACTCTAGAGACCAACAAGATTTTTGGGGTAGAAGCTTTATGAGAGTCAAAGTTCTCTTCTTCAGATAGCTTTTGGTTCTTGACAGCTTTTTTGCCAAAATCTTGTTGGCCTCTAAGGTGCTATTGGACCCAAATCTGAGCTCTTCTGCTGGAAATTACCTCGAACTGCCTGGAGAGACAGAGTCCCTAAATACATAACTGGCATTGTTCGTGAACTATAGTTTCTTGGTTTTGTGTGCAAAGCTAGCACAGTTCCACCTTGTCTAAATCCTTTGTTTAGTGTAGAAATGTTTTCAGAAAACTCTCTAACGTTAGCACAAGTGACTAAGTAGAAAGGGTCAATTCAGCACAGTGTGCCTCATG
The DNA here is from genome assembly GCF_001447785.1 of Gekko japonicus. Taxonomy (NCBI): domain Eukaryota; kingdom Metazoa; phylum Chordata; class Lepidosauria; order Squamata; family Gekkonidae; genus Gekko; species Gekko japonicus. The sequence continues at coordinate 40,336 of NW_015166562.1, read as the reverse complement.
ATCTTCTGGCTGATTTCGCACGAGAGCTGCCTCGAGGTTGCGCCGCCGTTTGCCCCGATACTATTGGTCAATTTCACACCCAAAGCCGCGGGGCTGCATTTGACCCGCAGCTTCGCCCGATTTCCTCCGCAGTTTCGTGATCCTCAAAAAACAGGATTACGAAACTGCGGGGGAAATCGGGCAAAGCCGCGAGTCAAAATGCAGCCCTGCAGCTTCGGGTGTGAAATTGACCAACTGTATCGGGGCAAACGGCGGCACAACATCGAGGCAGCTCTCGTGCGAAATCAGCCACAGTCTTCTGCCATGTAGCTCCCAAGGGTGCCTCACCGCCCATCTCTAGCAAAGCACAAGCAAGACGGTAAGGACACTAAAGCAATAATTCAGTTTTCAATTTGCGCTTGGTTTACAGGCCTTCTGCTTCTCAGTATGAGAACAACAGTATAACCAGGAGCCATTTTATAACATTCTTAAGTCGCTGCAGAATTGGATTTAGCCCTGTATACCTATTTTACCAACACAACAAGGCGACAGACACTTTTTGTTTTTAAATCCATTTGTGAAAGGCTTTCTTCCTTTTCAGACCTAGGTCTGAGAGATCCAGGCTCAAATCCTCGCTCTGACATGGAAGCTTGAAAGGTGACCTTGGTCAGTCAACCTAACCTAACAGGGTTGTTGTGAGGATAAAAATGGAGGAGGGGAGAATAGTTTGTAAGCTGCTTTGGGTTCCCTTTGATGGTGTGGATCCTTCTTTCCCTCCTGCTCCCAGGAAGTCCACCCATCTTCTGGACAGACCATTTGGGTGGGGCCGTGGCTCAATGGCAGAGCCTCTGCTTGGCATGTAGAATGTCCCAGGTTCAACCCCTGGCATCTCCTGATTAAAGGACCAGGCGGCACATGATGGGAAAGACCTCTGCCTGAGACTCCTAACAACCACTGCCAGTCTGAACAGACAATACAGACAATACTGACTTTGATGGACCAATGGTCTAATTCGGTATAAGGCAACTTCATGTGTGTTCATGTGTGTCTGTGATGGTCAAGATTATCTGCTCTGACTGGTAGCAGCTCTCCTGGCTCTTAGGAAGAAGTCTTTCACATTATCTACTACCTAAGAACATAAGAACGTAAGAGAAGCCAGTGTTGGATCAGGCCAATGGCCCATCAAGTCCAACACTCTGTCACACAGTGGCCAAAAATACCAGGTGCCAACAGGAGGTCCACTAGAAGCCCTCCCACTGTTGCCCCTCCCAAGCACCAAGAATACAGAGCATCACTTGCCCCAGCCTGAGAGTTCCTATCTATACCTTGTGGCTAATAGCCACTGATGGACTTCTGCTCCATATGCTTATCTAATTCCCCCTCGAAGCCATTCATGCATGTAGCCGCCACCTCCTCTGGCAGTGAATTCCATGTGTGAGAGCCAGTTTGGTGTAGTGGTTAAGTGCACAGACTCTAATCTGGGAGAACTGGGTTTGATTACCCACTCCTCCACTTGCACCTGCTGGATGACCTTGGGCAAGCCATAGTTCTGGCACAGCTGTTCTTGAAAAAGAGCAGTTTCTGTCAGAGCTTTCTCAGCCCCGCCTACCTCACAGGGTGTCTGTTGTGGGGAGGGGAAGGGAAGGGAGTTTGTAAGCCGCTCCGAGACTTCTTTGGGTAGTGAAGGGCAGGGTATAAATTCAATCTCTTCTTTTTTTTCTTTGGGTGAAGATGTACTTCCTTTTATCTGTTCTAACCCAACTGCTCAGCAATTTACCTCCTACAG